>NC_031987.2:17606520-17911290 GCF_001858045.2 Oreochromis niloticus | reverse complement strand
CTGAGTTTGGCTCACCACATGCGAGAGGCACTATGGATCATCTTAGGTTATTATGGGCTGTTGAAATGCGTTTCTTCAAAACACGCTTTTAAATACAGGCTTTGAAATCTCTGATGGCCGCAGATCCCACAGGCAACATCAGATCTTTTTGTTCTGAAGATGCTCTCTGCTGATTAATTCAAACATCAAAATAAAACTCTGGTGTTTTCATATGCGAGAATAAAGCCTCCAAAGTCACATGGGGGTTTCAAACCCCACTGGAAGTCTTAAACTCAGAGTGGAGACGGTGTTATGTTTTATTGATTCCTCTCCTAGAGTTTGGAGACAATAAGGCAAGTGAATATTTCATTTCTCTCTTTATGTTTGGACTGAGAGCTGTATCCCAGTGTTCAAGGTGTCTCTCTAGACATGTCCCATAGCAGACATAAACAAAGTTATTAGATGAGCAAGACATGATTCTGGGGAGATTCAATGCTGGGAGCTTTGGAGGAGCCCTCTGACAGTACCTTTTGGCAATTCAGACTGTCATGCTTCATTGTTCTTTGGGGAAGATGGGTGTTGTTTGACTTTGAATATTACCAGAGAGCTTATGGACTCACCGGTGGCGTGTCTCTTTTTGCAATATTGTGCATCTAAATGAGAATTTATGTTTTGGAATGAGGTGGTGCTCTTTGGGTTTTGCATATTGAAGATGGATCAACTTAAATATGTACACTAACTGCAAAGCTTTGTAGAAATGTAGGTCATCTTTCCCGGGCATTGTGAATTTTTTTCTCTCTCCTTGTGTGTGTATGTTTTAAGAGGATGGGGTGTTATACATGTGTGCGCGCATATGGGGAGGAGAGCGATGATGGTGGGGGGGTCACATCTTTAATGTAACAAAACCATCATGCCTCATACAATGCAGATGGAGGAAGGCGCTTCGGCGTTCAGTGTTTTCTTGCCAAAAGCGTTAATATGTCTTTATTTCCTCCTGCAATTTTTCTGCGAGCAACATAGTGTTTAAGGCATGTGCTTCACAGGCCTGGATGAGGTATAATTATGTAAATTGCATTCAAAGGAATCAGCAATAGCTCATGTGGAATGGATGTGTCAACAAGGTGTCCACATTCGCTGTGAGAATTTGCTAATTAAACTTGACACCGTTTCTCTTTCAACACATGGGCACGGAGAGACGCGGTGGGATTAAAAAAATACCGGGGTGTATATTGTATTGCTGTCTGAAAAATGATCTTCTCCCTAAAATAGGCTTTCATTTTGCTACTTGAAGTGTAAAAAATTTGCCCTCCAGTTCACGGCAGGACCATTAAACTTTGTACATGCTGTTGACATGTGTGTAATGAAAGTGCCTAAACTTCAAAAAGCCTGTCCGTGAGGCAGTCTCTCTGATGCCCTGCTACACAAAAATGGATGATTTATTACACTGGTTATTTGTCTGGCCCACTAAATGCCTGAATTCTATTTGACAGCATGTGTAGATAAACTACTTTGCCTGAATGTCTGAAAAGCAGTGTACCTGAAAGGGAAAGATTAATCCAGTCTATAAGGAAATAGAAACACATTTTCTCCCCTTTTTGTGCGATATCTCACCCACCTATTACTTATCTTTGTGAACTTATCAACACGGAGAATAGTGCAGTGGGGTACAACCAAGGTACCATTGCGCCTCAGCTATGGTTGTCGTTAAGGCACGTGACATATGTGAAGCCCTGAGACAATTAATGGAGGAGTGCACTGAAAGCTTGTGAATGACAATCGAGTGCTGGCAAGGAGTGAAAAAAAAGAAAAAGGAGTTTTGAAGTTTTTCTTTTTCTCCCTCCTTCTTATGTGTTTGCCCAAGATGAATTGGCTTTTCAGATTTAAGAAAGTGCATGGCTGAAATACAAAGAGAGGCTCATCTATCAGCCCCTGAATAGTGAGAGAAAATCCTATGGCACTGTGGAAGGCGGGGGCCCGGGGAGGGGTATGTTGTTGGTCTCTGATTAGACCCTGGGCCAGTTCTACTCAGGAGCTTGCAGCGTAAACATCAATCCTCTCTTCTTCCGCTTCAAATCCCTTGAACCTTTTGAGACAATTTCTTAAATGTAAGCCCCCCCTTTTAAAGATTTTCTTCATCAAATGGGGCAGCATATGTGTCAATGATCACTTATCGCAGGCCGCTTTCTTTATCGGTGAAAAAACTCCAACTCTACAGAGGTAAACTCCGGGGATCTGTAAATAGCTCCATTTCCATCATTCAGATGCACGCTGTCCAGAGTCAAGTGAGTGAAGACAGTGAAGCTGCAGATGAGGCTGTTGGAAGAAAAGGAAAAGAGTGGCTTTAGAAATGGCTCTACAGTATGTGACAGTATGTCAGTCTAAACACAGAATAGAGAAAATAGTGATAAATTTTAAAAAAGCCTGCTATCCTCTTAATGCACTCTCACAAAAAGAGCCAATTACACACAGAGCAGCATTATAGAAAGCTTTTATAATGTTTCCTGGGCGTCAAGATCTTAATTTTTGATGCTGCTTTATGTGCATCCAGAGCATAAATTGGTCTCTCCAGTTTGCTGAAGTGATAAGAGGTAAACACCAAAAACCAATAACTGTCAGCCGAACATTAAATCAAACTGACATGTCTCTTAAAAGGTACGGCCATGAAAAATTAAGTGGAGGATTTTTGAGAAGACTTAAAATATGGAGTATTTTTTCATCTATCTTGGCTGCTGTGATCTACAGTTTTTTTTTCCCTACTGTGACTGGCTCTAGTCTGAGCTTGAATACAAACAATTTGGCTGACATTGCTTTAATCAGCGCATCTGCAGCAAAGTGAATTAAAAAAGACACTTATTCCACACAAGATATTAAGGTCATCCTTTTGATGTGCTTTGTGACATTTTTTTTTTATTTGCTTTGTAATATCGCCGCATGTTCCATTAAAGCATGTCGAAAAAGGTTAACTTGACATGGATGTACTACTGACTCGAGCCGAAATGGTCACCTTGACTTCCTTTCACTCGGGCTCTGAACATCGTGTTCCTGCAGAGACTGAGTCTGTGACCCGTGAGAGGAGACTTTAAAGATTTCATGGGCTCAGTCAATCTCAGCTGCGTCCCGAGTTCAGGAAAACTGAGAGTGAATCAAGTAACACTCCGGCAGAGAGCAAGTGACATTAAATCCTTAATAGTTATTGGTGAGATATTAAAGGATTACAGCACTGTGGGATCCTGTGACCAAATGGAAAACATTCTGTCAAATATCCTCTCTCAGATTACCGTGTCACATGCGGATGTAACTAACAGCCCCTCTGCATATACCTTAAATCTCATCAAAATGTGCATGTATGGCAGTTCAGGAAATGCAGACTAAAATAAGAGAAGGGAGAACTTCATTGCTCTGACACATGTAGGTCTTGAGTCACTTGGCTTTTCCACAGAGTAATCACACTAACTTTGAGCAAAGGTATGGCAAATTTAAACATGTCAGCCAATTTCCAATGTGTGAAGCAACAGAGTGCTTCACCAGCGCTGGCGGCTCATGGCCTTGGGCCTTGAGATGTCTGAATCTGAAATTCACAGTTCAGAGCACACCCGGAGATGGAGCCTTAGAATCCTTGATGCCCTGCACAATGAGGCCATTTCATAGTAGTTCGCGGTAGTCTCTTGCTGGTGTTGAAGTGAGAGGAAAAAGGATTTTGACAGGCCAATGAAGAATTTATTTGAAATGTCTTGTGGTGTTGAGAAGATTTGCATGCTCTTCAAAAATCTGAAACACTGGAGAGCAGCACATAGATATGAGTTTATACAACTAGTCCTCCAGCCTGAATTGAGCTCTTTATCAACGTTTATGCCGACTAGAACCGAAGATGATCGGCCCTTCATCCATATAATCTTGGGGTATTTTTTTAATGTCTGAACTGTCACTTTGATGCAGCGCATCACCGCTGACAGTTTGTCCACATAGCCTAAGCAAACTACACAGATTCTATCGTGTCTAGCTGTGCACAGCAGTTTGTATGGAAACATGCGACCGAGAGAGATGCTGAACATGAGGGAGCATCGGAGAAAGTGATTTAGGTTGACAAGAGAGTTTTCTGCTTGATTTTTTGGTGACAGGCTGTGACAGTGCTCACAGTGTACAGGAAACAATTGTGGAGAAATTTGCTTTGACTATTTGTACAAAGCGTTCTCCTTGCCAAATATAAACAGAGCAGACTATGTGGCACTTTAAAGGGTTAGTTCGCCACATAAATACATTTTCTTACTTTGAGGCTGATTATGTTGCTGTTTTTTATTTTTTTCAGTCAACCACGTGGAAAGAGCAAAACTAAAAACTGTGTTTGGAGTTGTCAGCCATGCCATTCGTTTGTTTAATTAATTAGAAAGCAATCCTGGCACTTAGTGCAAATTAATATCTGCTGGTTCAGACTGAACTGATAGCCCATTAAAAGATGTTATTACCAAGGTGTCACACAACAACACAACAATCTCATGATGGGTAAAACCAATGAGCTCTCTCAAGACCTGTCCAACCTTATTGTTGTAAAACATACTGATGCCATTGGTTGCACAAGAATTTATAAACAATCGAAGGTGCCAGTGAACACTTTAAGGACCATAATCCAGAGGTGGAAAGAACATCACTTCACTATAAAAAGGCCTCGACCAGGTGCTCCCCACAAGTCTTCAGACAGAGCTGAAAAGAATTATCTGAAGACTTGTCCAAAAGCCAAGGACCACTTGTGGAGAGCTACAGAAAGACTTGGAATCAGCAGGCACAATTGTGTCAAAGAAAACAATGAGTAATGCATTTAACCGCCGTGACCTGGATGCACGCTCAAGACTCCATTGCTGAAGAAAATCTAAAGTTTGCTGAACAACATTTAGACAAGCCCATGAAATACTGGGCGAACATAGTCTGGACAGATGAGACATTTTTGGATGCCATAATACACACTGTGTTTGGAGGTCAAAAGGCACTGCATATCACCCCCAAAACACCAGACAAAAAGTGAAGTGTGTAAGTAGGAACATCATGGGCTGGTGCTGTTTTTTAAGCATATTGCATTGGCATGCTTCGTATGATTGAAATAAGGATTAATGGGGAAATGGCTGCATTTACCGTGTTGATGAGACAAAGGTGGATGTTTCAGCAAGACGATGATCCCAAAACACACAGCCAAGGAAACGCTCAATACCTGATCTGAATCCAATTGAAAATTCATCGAAAGAACTAAAGGTCAGAGTTCATCAAAGGGGCCCACAAAGCCTTCAGGATTTGAAGACTGTTTATGTGGAAGAATGGGCCAAAACACATGTGACTATTTTCTCCATGGAGGAGGTGTCTTGAAGTTATCATCACCAACAAAGGTCTTTGTACGAAGTTTTAAATCAATTTCAATAAGAGTGTTCAATACTTTCTCCCTGTCTCATTATTACACATAACTTAATTTATGTACATCTACAGTTTTGATTTCTTTGTGTGGATTGGATGTGTTGTTACCAAACATCTGGTGAGAATTTCATATCAATAGCACCTTTAGAGCATTTTTGGTGCTCTTCGCATGTTATTCAGGCCAACCCATAACTATCCAAAGATTAAAAAGCTATCAATGCCAATCCAAGAGCTACAAGATGAAGTGAGGTAGTGATACAGTATAGCTGTAAAAGCAAAGCTTAGGTCAAGAAGACCTGTTTTCTTGCAAGTCAAGAAAAATGATGCTGCATGATTAGAAATCCTTTGCATCATATTCCCAACAGGAAAGCTGCCGATTTCACATAGTGAGTCCCAAGTAATTATTGATGGTGCCTCAAGAAAGAGACATCCTATTTATTCCATATTAAGTACTCTGCATTGACTTTGCAGAATTTGGTTTCAAATCTTTCTCCTAACATAAAGAATTCAGAGTGATGAGGCCTCATAAAACCTTAAAGATCTCATAGCAACCTGTTATCCTAGTAGAGCACTTTGCTCTCAGAAAGAGGCTTTCCAGCACTTTCCGAAAGCAGAATGGAGGGCAGAGCCTTCAGCTTATCAAACTCCCCTTCTGTCATAGACTCGGGCTGCTTCTTCTACTTCTGTATTTTCACTTACTGTAAATGCCATTACTGCATGTCATGAACTTTTGTTTACTTTTTCCCATAGTTTGTGTTTTCTTGTTTGTTTTTTTGTGGTCTTGTTATGCCTTCTTTATCCTCTCAGCCCCCAAAAGGTTGCAGGAGGTGGATGTCCTTTCCTGAACCTGATCTGATGGAAGTTTCTTCCTGTTAAACTAGAGTTCTTCCTCCCCACTGTTGCTCTTAGGGGATTTTCTGTACTTGTATTTGTTTTCGCTTTACTACTGTTGGAGCTTTACTTTACAATATAGTGCCTCGAGACAATTGTTACTGTGAACTGATGCCATAAAATAAAATTAAAACTGAACTGAATTAAAAGTTAATTATCCCTGCAACAGCTTCTTAAAGATAATAATAGCTGTTTAACAGGCTGTGTTGACCTATAATAACAATCTAAAATCAATCTAGCCTATACGTGGAAGTAAGTTGCAAATATAAAGTGTTGGTTGGTTTATTATTTTGCTTCTTCTATAGTGATTTGTGCAGACCGGAGCTGTGCCTTGAGGACATGCAGACCTGTGGCTGCCTCTGCTGGGTGAATATCTGTGAAACAGACAGTATGTACAAGCCAGAGGGCATGCGAAATAATTTACTTTCATGCTGTACTCCTGTCTAACTGTCAGTGTCTTTTATTTCCAGTCAGGCGCAGATCATTATCTGCTAGATTGTTTTTTGGCACTGTGGTTTTTAATATTTTAAGGCCAGTTCTTCTGTTAGGTTTCCTGGTGGCAGATTGTGGTTGCTCTAGAGACAGCTTCCATTTTATGTCTTGCACATGCATTTACTGAGAAGTGTTTGGTAGTAAATGTGGGTCACATACAGATGAGTGTTTTGATTTGTAGTGGTACACCTCCTGTCAGAGTCACTCTTTTTAAAACAGTTTCCTTGAAGTACATTTTTTACTTTCAACTAATCAGTAAATTTGCTTCTAGCAACCCTCCAGTTGGTCTTTTTAATTGCAATAAGGGTAATTGTCCTCTGGCCACTAATGGTTCCTAACTAGTACTAATTATACCATTGTATCTTAAATTACTGAATTACTTTAAAAAATTACTCTTGCCGATCTTAGGGTTTAATATTTTGTGTTAGTGGTGATATATAGGTCTCTGTGTGTGTTTCTACACATACAGACACACATGCACAAAACATAATTAGGCACAGGTGGGCTTTGCTGACCTGCTGGATTGCTGGTGGCTCTTTCCTTAGCACAGTCTGTGCCCTGCTGGCCATACAGCTTTAACCCAAGACCACCATCTCCCAGCAAAGATTGAGGCAGCCTCCAAATGTCAGATTTTCTCCAGAAATATGAACCATGCTGTTCTCCACTGCACCGGTGACTTAATAGTACTCTAAAACATTTCATGCTTTTGTTCTTTCATGCATGTTGCTGTTAACCTATCTCTGTATCTCTAGCTGTGGTTATTGGATTAAGATTTACACGGTATGTGCAGCAAAACCAGAATAAATGAGGATTATAAATTCTACAATGCATGCATTCCGTTTCAAGTATAAAACACTGGATAATTGAAGTAGGATTTATATGCATTATGTATGGAAGTCAATAGCCTTTCTCATGTGTCTGTCCAATTGATTGTCATGTCATGACCATTCAACTTACTGGGTGTCATTGAACCCAAGGAGGAGTCGACAAGGCAGGGTGAGTAGTATACTGAGAGCTACCGACTGTGGAAGGTGGTTTAAATATTAAAGTACATTTCTGCCTGTACTCAAAACATAAAACAGATCTCCCTCTGTTCACTGTCTCTGTGCGATGTTGAATATATTCATGTGGGCTGGCTGACTGTGCTGATAGCAGGTGCATAAAAATCTAAAGTTTATGATTGAAGAGAGGGGCACGGTTCAGAGTTCTCCTTGATAAGGTGAACAGAATTAGCTCACGCACAGCTTATGGTTCTTTCTTTTGAACAAATATCTTCAGGGCTCAGTTTATGGCCAAGGACAAAACATTCAGTGTTAACCTAATCTTAGGGTTGAATTAAATATTTATTGTGCTTTGCAGAGATGCTCGTTTCAGTTTTGCTCTCGCAAGCTCCTCTAGTTTATTTTCCGTTGCGTAACTCACAATGGAAAAGCTAACAATAGTTCATTTCCTGCTCCTGAAGCACCAAAAATGTACTCCAATGTTTATCTACTGCACTGTTTCTGGGTTTACACATGAAAATTGTAAACCGGCTCTGCTGTTTGTCCATGGCTCGTACTTTACTCTGTATGGTAGTAACGTCTATAACTCACAGCCTCAAAGCCTCCACATTCAGCTTCTGTATGGCAGGCACATTGATTGCTTGGAGGAAAACAATGCGATGCAGATATTGCTCTTGTGCGGTATTTGAAATGTAAACATGTCCGACGTTTAAATCAGATTTCAGAAAAACAAATCATGAATATACCTACATTTCCGGATTTGTCAAACAGTGTGTTTTTGGCTGAGGATTCAACATACTAATTAGCCCCTAGGAGATTCATCTAACAGTTTGTGATTTTTCCTGATTTTTAATCAGTCTAATTTCTCTCTCCAACACACAGGCACGTTCAAGAGCATACACACAAAAGCCTCTGTTTGCATAATGTGTTCGCTGTCTGCTCCTTTGAGACTAGCCATGTTTGTGCATGCCTGCATCTATGTGTATCTACGGTTGTGTGTTAGAGAGAGAGAAACAGAGGGAGGGAGAGAGTGCGCGCGTGTGTGTGCAGGCACGAGATTGTTCAAGTTCATTTGTATGTGTTTTGGGAAAGAGGGCTCAACCCCCACTCCTTTTAGTCTGCTGCCCTGGCTGTGGCTCGGCCGTGATTGCTCTGACAATTCAACAGAAAAAAAAAAGGGGGGAAAAAAACCACCTTCTGCCAGACTGTTTTTCCTGTTCTGTTATGGAAATGAGATTTTCCATCTCACTTCATCTTCAGTACTTAAATACCTCTTTGCTCAGAATAGGGCTGTCTAGCCTGTTAACACATTTCCTCCCATAATAGTGCTCTGTTGTTCTGTAAAGCTTAGTTGAATTTCAGCTCCTGAGCCTTCACAAAGAAATAGATTTTCTACAAATTGTGCGAAATGTGAACTGTCCTATTAGGCATGCGCTGATTGCTCTCTAAATCACAGTTAGTGTATGTTGGCTTGAGGGCAGACTGTTGAATATCCTGTTTGCATTATTCACAGAAGCCATGTCCTGTTGTCTTGTTCATTCAGTTTTCCTCACAGACGTGCTGCATTGTGACTTTGATTGTGATTCATGCTAAATATTTTCAATCGTAAAAGCACATTATGTAATTGTATACTCCATAACACTCGCTTATTTATAGTGCACTTTTTCAGATTGCATTTTAAAGCGCTTTAGCGGATAAATATAAAAGACGAGATTGTGTAAGTTAAATGGACCTAAAAAATAAATAATAATAATAATAATAAAGTAGGAAAAGTAATGAAACATTAGCAAGCGTAACATACAATTCCCTTGTGTTACTATAATCAGCAGCGGATCCTACCCTGAAATTTGAGGCACAGGAGACATCAGCTGCCCTGTCACAAATCTGCAGATTCATCAGACAAGAAGCACCATTCAGCAGCCTCCTAATCTGTAAGGTTTTCAGCTGAATGTGTGAGTGGGGGTATGCTGGTGGTGTTATCAAGTAGTGCCTGCCTTATCAGATATCTTCTTGAGTTGAACTCACGAGAAAACCAAACTTGGCTTTTAAAACATCCTGGAGCTTGTTCACTTCCAGTGCCAAACCTCCGTTGTGCTGCAGATGAAGGTTTCATCCTTAGATGGTGCTATCAAGTCTGTCAACAGACTAACACAGCCATTTAATGAGTTACTACAAGGCAAGCTGAAAATCCATTCATTAGCTAAAACAAAAGAGTGCCTGAAAAGTTTGTTTAGCAATGTGTCCTGCTTTAATGACAGGAGGGTGATAACGTACCAGCTAATTTGTGAAAGCAGATGTCATTGACTCACAATGTAAAATTAATTTAATACTCAAAAATCAATTAAGCTAATCTGCCCTTTACAGCAAACAACGCAGACATGGGGGAACATAGTGGCAGAGCTATAAGAGAATTTCTTAATCTCAGATAATTAATAACTAGGGCTCTATAAAGCACTCATTTGGTTTTGCTCTGGAGGATGTGGAATCACTTCAAATATACACCAACATTATTCTTTATCAGGCCTTTTTTTCTGTAAAAGCACAGAGCCTAGATTCATTTTTATGAGAGCTTACAGTTTTCTATTCATAGAGCCCTTTAGAAATAGCAAGCATTCATAATGGAGCTGGGATCTGATTAACCTCCTCGCTTGCCAGCACAATGGCAGGCTACCCGGAGACTCGGTGCTGTAATGGAGTCCGCTATCACCGAGCATACTCCAAACATTCTTCGCACCGCAGGACTCGGCGACCAGATTGGATTCTCTTAACTCCCCTCTGCACTCGGCACTCAGTGGGGAAACAAAACATCCTCTAAGCTGATGCCCCTCAACATTAATCTATCTCTCTGCTCCACTCATGCACTTGCGCACATGCACAAGCTATGCACCGTAGGCATTCTCTTTAGTGCCTTTGTTACAATTTTGCATTCCTAATTGCGGACTCTTATGAGCAGAGGCTGAAAAATAAGGGGCTATTGTCTCCTTATGGAACCTTTAACTGGTTGGAGGACTTGTTGGTCTATGAATATGCACCTTTAAGATTATGATCGCCATGCAAGAGGGTATGTTCTATACCCTCTTGCCTGGCGATTAGTGTCTTTTGCAGTTTTACTGTGCTGAATTGTAATTATGTTTTATATATTGTTAATTTGTTATCTGGTGGAAAATTGAGAAATCATCTTGACAGCAAAATTACCTTTACTACAATGATGACAAATAAAAATGATAAAATAAGCCTTATTAAACTCACAGGGTGGAATTGATATTAATATTTTCTCAAATTGGATTTCACAATGCTCTTTGCCTAAATTGACCGTGACTTTTCCATCCCTACTTCCTTTCCCTCTTATCTTATATGATATGAACCATTGCAGGGTTGGAGTATACAGAGTTTTTCAAATGTTTATCTCCCACCTCAATGTTGCCCTCTCCTGGCCTAACAGGATTAAGCAAGGCAGTCATTCAAAGCTTTCTGTTGTGCAGCAAATGGATGGCTTGTGCCAAATATGTCAGAGGGAGTGATTACACCCCTCAGTGGCCAGTTGGCCCAACAGTCTGCCCCCAGTGGCCAGCCCTGTGGGGGCTGTCAGGACCAGGCAGACTGGAGCTTGGTAAGGAGCCAGTGCTACGTTTAACAGCCAGCTCCTGCACAGCCCAAGTGTCATCCGCACCTGCCAATGGGAAACAGTTCTCACCCATCAGATAATGGCTGAGAGGAAATTGCTTCAAGGAGCTGACATTCTAGGATGGCAATATGGAGATGTGAAATGTATTCAAGAAGGAGGAGAGGGACCTGGCCCTTGAAAAAGGCACAAATTAGCATTGACACACATACGCACACATGCAGACCCATATAAATACTCCCATGTAGAAACACACAAGCAAAGAGGCTGTACTTTATCTTTCCTGCTTTGAATAATATAACCATGCAAGAGGGAGAGAGGGAGAGAAAAAAATCACAGCCGGGACTACCGAGCAAATTCTTATTTACCTCACCTGATAATAAAAGCCAACAAGCCATGGAAATATGAATGGCAAGTGTTTACACCGTGGCTGCAGACACCCTGAAACGGGGAGTATTTTAGCATCTACAATGACCGGTTTAAATGGTGACGTGGAAAATGAAAATCAGAGTGAAAGTTTGATAGGGATATTGTCACATCAAATATGTGCCTGCAATCAGCAGTCACTGAATATCACTGGAGGTTAACATGTAGGCCTGCTGATCTTTTTTTTTTTTGGTGGGGGGCTCATCTGTGTCGCTTAGGGTGGTAAAATTCACTATGAGGCATGAAATGTGAAGTAGTCATCATAATTGGATTGAAACTCATAGTAGAGTCTTTACTGTGATATAAAGCCCGCACAGGGCCACACGTCACACTAAAAGAGGGAAAGCTGATTTTTTGTGTAGAATCCAGTTGTTTGCTTCTCTATTTTGAGGTTCCTGATCTTTGCTCTATATTTGCATCTTAGATCCTCTGCTGTGCCTGCGTGTTCCCTCGAACGAAAAGATGCAGATTTATTATTCATTAGTGAGAGCAAACAATCTGTTTCTGTGTGATAATGTTTTATTTTAATTTGCTTGTTATCATTTTCTGTGAACAAGTGTGGAAATTTGAAGCGTTTTCAATATTTGTTGCTGCTTGCAAGTCGTCTCTGTTAACATGGCAGCATTTCAACCTGTAGATGGCACTCTCAGCCACTGTTTTAATCTAAACCTTTAGGGTGACTCCCCATTTTGAAATGACTGGCCTCAATTCCTAAACCTGTTTTCCTTTGTTTGCTCATGTGATTCTCTTGCAGGTATTTTCTTAAATGCGGTGATATACTGTATTCAGTTTTTTTCCTCTCTGTGCTTAAATTTGAAATGTCAAACATCTTTGTGCACCGGTAGCATACCTGTTTCATGCATATGGTCAAAGCTTATTCAGAAATGCTTATGCATAATAAAGTGCAGCTAGCAACTGTTGTTCCAATCGTTTTCAGGCAGCGAGCATTAGTTACACAGTGGGGAATGGCTAGAGTTGAGTGGGGGTAGAGGAACCTCAGCCAAACATGATTTGTCTTTGAATACTAATGCCTCTTTTGATCTGCCTCGGCTTTTAGGAGATTTAAACAACAAAATCTGTCTTTCCAAATTTCTTAATAGACTCAGCCTTTGTGGCCAACATGAAGAAATCCTGGAAACATGTTTACACGGCATCGATATTAATTTTCTGGATTTGTTTAAAACATGTAGAGTCCACCGAGATCTAATTATGGGGAAGCCTTTATTATTCATGCTTTGCCCTAACAGACTAATTAATTTATCATAAAATAGTAAGGCATTTTCTGATTTTCTTATGTTATGCATTTATTTCCATAATTGATCTTTGTTTTACAAATATATCTTTTAAGTTGCCTCTCACATGTTCTAAATTCAGCAGCTGTACTAAAGAGATTTCATCCCCCCTGAAATGATCTGAATGCATTAGTCACTCTGCTTCAACAGGAAAAAAAAATGAAACCAACAGGAAAAGAAAACAATTACCAAAGACCTAATCATGGCCACAAGTACCTATGTGATTTATATGGCCCTAAAAGCTGTTTAGAAGCATATCGTGACAGAATGTTAAGTGTGATTAGGGACAGTATGTTAAACATTTGGCCTGTTGTAATCGGTTGGAGAGCTGCGAGGATGGGCTTTGGTTGGGAGGGGTGGGGTGGTGGTGGTTATCTGTGCCTGTAACGCTACAGGAGGTGCCAAAAGCCACAGAGACCACAAACCAGTCTGAGTATTTGGCACCTCTGCAGCTGCTGCTCACATACTTCCACCCTCTCGTCTCACCAAGGGCCACAAGCAAGCACAGGATAATCTTATTTTATCTGCCTTTCAGACAGCCCAAATGGCTGAGATTAAACCTTCTACATGACCCTCACGACCAGGGTACTGACATGTATACCCCCAGTTTATTAGAGCACCTAAGGTTAAAGTGAGATGAGGAAACTGATAAGGGACTGGCCTGAAAATGCCTGGATGAGTTTCTAGCCATAGCAAAAAAAAAGTCTGCACCTATCTAAATTTAAAAAAAGCTGTGTCATGAATACAAATCAATGAAGACTCCACTGAGGCGCTTAGCAGCAGGGTAAATGTTTAAACAACCCGATGCCAGGACATTTACAGGTGGTTAAACATACCAGAGAACAGCGTTTGTCTATACTCTGGATTCACACAGCTGGTTCTTTTAGATGTGAATCAGTTTTAGGAGAAGGAAGATGTGTTATGATTGTTTTGAGATTCCATACAAGAATTTAAAAGTCAGTATAAAAACTTTTAATTAATGTAAATTATCTAAGCTCGAGTACATGCAGTGTCTGTGACAATATGCAATGCCTGGTGGTTGCAAAATTTGCATGACACGACTGTCATTTTATTCAATTATGTAAAATACAACACAAAGTGTTGTCATGAATTCGAGCCAGATCAACAAAGGAAACCAAGCTGATTAGTGTTTTTTATTCTGTGTCATGCTTTAGTTTTACGCATAATAGCTCATTTGTGTTTCCTACTAAGTGTCAATTTTGTAGTTTGTCCATACACATACCTGTATTTTCGTGCCTCTTTGTTTGTCTTCTGTATTTGTGCAGGCGTCTTCGCAGTCAAACCAAAAACATTGTTAAGAAGAAAAATCCCTACACAGAAACTTTTTTTTTTAACAGCAGTTTACATACCTCTCAATTTTTTATTGAAAGCTTTAGCAAAATATTGGCTGAATTTTCTAACTCTGGGTGACGCTGTGGCTGTTTTCCAAAAGGTGGGCTTTTGAGACATTTGTTCCCAGTGGCATATGCCAGGATTACTGCTCCCAGCGTCACCAAATGCCTTTCCTGCCTCCATACCTGGAGGTGTGTGAAGTGGGCAAGATGCAATCTTCAAATGGCTTCCATGTGATGTTGAAGACTGTCTGGCAATCAGATTGATTTCTGACCATCATTGTGATTAATGTGATGCTCACCGCTATGGCAAGATTAACAATATTCTTACCATTAATTAAAATCACCTCAGTGAGAGAACAGATGGCAAAACCCATTAATCTGCTGTAATGTTCTTACTGTCACCACACACATCTTAATCAAGCCGTGATCTGCATTAATCACCTGACTTAAATGGCAAACAAGTATCACTCCTGTGTTAGCCTGGCTTTGTTTGTGGCCAGACCTCTGGTGACCTTGTAATGATGTATCGATCAGAAAAAAACACTCGGGACACGAGTGGCTGAAGTTTCTCATCGAGCCAGTTAGCTCATTCACACTGTAGGATGCGTGAAGAAAATCGTAAATGAACAGATCATCACAACCTGTGGAGCTGCTCTTTTAATCACTATGTCTGTACCGACTAAAATATTTTATCAACAGCTGCTCAGTTGTTACCTTGAATCCATTGCAGCACAGAGTGGTAAGTGTGTGAGACATTTGATAAGATTAAAGCATAATCCTCTTAGAGGCAAACAACTAATTTGCCTGATAATTCTGTATTACCTTCTGACTCCTCATAGCCATAAAATCCTGGATTTTAACACCCAGCCAGCATGGGGCCATTGTGCTGAAGGCTTTGTGTGTCTGGTAATGGCAGAAAAGTATCTTATGTTCGAGCCCCCGCTGGCTCAGTGTTCATATGTTCAGCATGATCTTGTTTTTAATAAAGGTTGAAAATAGAGATGCGGACTAACAAATAGCCAAAAATGACTAGATATAGAGGCTACATTTAATTTTTACGCTCAACTCCACATCATAACATATCTCACTTAGTGCTGAGTAGCACAAACGGTGACACAATGCTGTTACACTTGCAAGATTAACCATTTAGGTTAGATTTGCATTGGCTTGCCTTGGCGTTTAGCCCAAAATACCACTTGATGTAATCATTTGTGGCAGTAAACAGACCTCAGCATATAGGAAAACCCACTTGTTGACTCGATGCCTTGTGGATTGGAGGGCAAGTTCTAAACATCCATTTCTGTTGTAATGTGATCAGACTGAGGCACGTTCCAAGTTCAATATGGATATACTGCAGCTTTCAGTGCCATACATTATAAATTAGCCTAGTCTGCTACAAAGTGTTGGAACATTTTGTTATTGTTTTTTGTTAATGCTGCCTGGTGTTCTTGCCAAGAACAGCAGGCACCGTTATTTGAAAGAAAAAAAAATCAATTTTCACATTTAGCAAGCAAAATTGGGCTTGTATAACACTCTAACTATGGCAGCCCAGAGCTCCTTATCACCTCTCACTGACAAGTATCTCCGGTCTCTGTGGGTCTTTATTGTGTGCTTTTTTGCACCTTTCAGTGTGTGCCCTCTTGGGGGGGCTCAGACAGATTTAACCCAAACTTTTGTGAGGCGTCAAGAGCCCTTTGAAGGGTAATAGACGCCTTTTAATCAGCAGAAGCTAATCACCCATATGGTTGACAAAGGCCTGGTTGACTCATGCTCTTTTGTTATCACTGTGAGGGCTGTTGCTGTTGTGTGTGCGTGTGTGTGTGTGTCTCTGCAAGTCTCTCACCCTGTGTGTGTGGTATGATTGGGAATCAATGCAGTCCTTTCTGACTTCTTTATTTTTCAGACTTCCACAGTTCCTGTTATAGAACCATTGTTGAAAAGGGTAAATTAAGTACGACTGGGTGTTTATTACAATACAGATGGTCTTGATTATACTGGCAGGTTTTTCCTCTAACACAGAGTTACAGTGATATTCTATGTGTAATTAACATTGTGGGTGTCCAAAACACAGCACTAATCAAATGACACTTGTCTGGCTTTGTGGGTTTTCTCAACCGCATTACGCTGAAATTCCTCCTCCACTATTTGAACAGATGAGACAGTATTTGCAGATGCTCAACCCCAAAATAAAAAGTATAGAAAAAAACATACGTGCGTTTCCTTATGCATCGTGTTTATTTGCAACATTTACACGAATAAAAGTGGAAAGAGGAAAAAAAACTGCAAAAATAAATATGTATGGAGTGTTATTAAGTTTAAATGTCAAAATACGAGCACTATGTGATTTTAATATGTGTGAAAATGAATATAAATGAATGTCATTAGATATGGGACCCTCCATTATTAGATCTTTCCCAGTTCCTATTTTGCATTTTCTCCTGCCTTTAAAGACAGGCTGGAAATAACTAAATACATTAACTCACTATTGTGTTCCGCTGCTTGTATATATATTTCATTTTCACCCTATATTATATTTCTACTTAGTTCAGAGGGAAATGTAGAACTTTTTTCCTGCATCACATTTAATTGACAGCTATACTCATATGATAATCTTAGGCATATGTATGTACTAATGCATTATTAAAGAGCCAGTAGGTATAAACTTGTTCAAAATAGTACCACCTCCACAACATTAAGATGCTCCTCGCTGTTAAAACATCCACAGTAATATTGCTGTAATAAAATGTTTATAAGAAAACACTTGCAGGCAATCATTCTGCACCATTTTTATTTTTTACTTTATGCATGTTCTCCTCCTTGTGTAATGAGTATTTTTTTGCATTGTGGCATTTCTACTTCAGACATCTTATATTTCTTTCATCACTACCTTTATTCCTCACATTTTAAAAGCACCACTCCCCGCAAAGCAAAAACTGCACTTAGACTGCCAATCATGCTCAGGATATTTTCTTATGTCATACGCCCCTGTTAACTTTTTTCTGCTTCTCAGTAATTACCAGCAATGTATAATTTCACTGACATATGTCCATTGCACTTTTAATGTCATTACACCCTAGCTTCTGCATAATGTCCTTTAGAGAGGCAACAAACTCGCCCAGTCATTTATTCTAAGTTGTTAATTTTAAACTTCCTCTGGTGGCATGAAGTCCTATTATATGCAGTCCTCCAAGTAATTTAGTTAGTTAATTAATGGCCCTATGTAGATTTATTTAGAAAACAACCTTATCAGCCTGCACAAAGCCCCACAATCGGTTTATTTAATGAACCATTTGCACCCCAAACAGTGAACAGAAGTGGCAAACGTGTTCCGTTTGGTGCAGGACTGGAAGGCCATTGGTCGACTGGGCAGCCTATTTGCATATACCGGGGCTTATAGTCCCGCAGCAAAGTCAGAGTTGAACACAGTTGTGATTCGACCTGACATAGCACAAGTGGCGGATTGCTTGCATGATTTATGACCTTTTTTTTTGGGCAGCATTCAGTAGCCCCTCAATATGACAGTGTGCAAGATTGCAGCAGCTGGGCTGTACGTGGTGCTTGTTTTATTTTTAAATACTGCTCAGTGTACAACTACAAGGTATTTCACCTATGAAGAAGACGCACCCGGGACAGAAATAGGTAATTTGTCTCAAGATTTAAAGATTGATCCAGCTGATGACCCTGACACTTCATTCCGCTTTATGCAAGAGAATAACTCTTCTGTGATTCACATGAGAGAGAACGACGGACTTCTGAGTGTCGCAGAAATAATTGATCGAGAGCAGCTCTGCCCAAGGACTCCCCGTTGCTTCATCACCTTCGACATCGTGGCCTTCTTCAGGGAGAAGTTTCAACTCATTCACGTGGAGATCGAGGTGAAAGACATCAACGACCACTCACCCAATTTTCCTCGCAACGAGACAACTCTGGAGATAGTAGAAAATGTGCCACTGGACTCTAGATTCCCTCTGCAAATCGCCCTCGACCAGGACGTGGGCGACAACTACATCCAAAGCTACAACTCTTCCTCCTCCAGCCATTTCTCTGTTGAAGTGCGCGATCGGGAGGATGGGGTGAAGTTTGCTGAACTGGTGCTGGTGAGGCAGCTCGACAGGGAGGTGGAGGACTCCTACACTATTGAAGTCACCGCATATGATGGGGGAGTGCCTGCAAAGTCCGGGTCAATGACAGTGAATATTAAAGTGCTGGACTTTAACGATAACAGCCCGACTTTTGAGCACAGCTCTCTGAAAGTTGAGCTGAATGAAGACTATCCGGTGGGCCACCGTGTTCTCAGGGTGCACGCCTTTGACCCCGATGACGGCATAAATGGCGAAGTGATGTACGCATTCTCCGACGGGCTGTCGTTAGAAGCTGCGCGCCTTTTCCACCTCGACCCCCACTCCGGTGACGTGACCCTGAAGGCGCTTGTTGATTTTGAGAAGAGGAGGTCATATGAGCTGAGCATCAAAGCGTCTGATTTAGGCGCGAACTCTGTCCCCTCCACCTGCAGAGTTGTGATAGATATCGTGGACGTGAACGACAACGCACCAGAAATCAGCATCAAACCCATGACCTCCAGCAGTGATGGAGTCGCCTACATCACGGAAACTGCAGCTGCAGAGAGCTTCGTGGCTTTGATCAGCACCTCGGATAGAGACTCTGGCTCCAATGGGTACGTGCGCGTTAGTCTGCTCGAGCACGAGCATTTCACCCTCCAGCAGGCATATGGAGACACGTTCATGATCGTTACCACCACCACTTTAGACAGAGAGAAGATACCGGAGTATAACCTGACTGTGGTTGCAGAAGACCTGGGAAGCCCACCTTTCAAAACTATCAGACAGTACACTATCCGTGTAACAGATGAGAATGACAACCCCCCTCTGTTCAGTAAGCCACTTTATGAAGTTTCAGTCCTGGAAAATAACATCCCAGGCTCATATGTGACCACTGTTGTTGCTCGAGATCCTGATATGGGAAAAAATGCCAAAGTCTCATACAAACTCCTCGATTCACAGGTACCAGGCGGCTCTTTAGTGTCCACTTATGTTTCTGTGGATTCACTCTCAGGGTCTTTGTATACTTTAAGGTCCTTTGATTATGAGACGCTTCAGGAGATTGAGCTGGTCATCCAAGCAGAAGACAAAGGTTCCCCTGCTCTGTCAAGCACATCAACAATCAGGGTCAGAGTTGTGGATCAAAATGACAACTATCCATATTTCACCTTCCCTGTCCTTGTGAATGACTCTGCTGAGATTCCTTTGCCCTTTAATGCACCTCCTGGCTATCTTGCCCTTCGTGTAACAGCTGAAGACGAGGATGATGGAGTGAATGGAGAACTCTCGTACCAAATTGTACAAGGTGATCCGAAGCTTTTTACAATGAACAAAGACACTGGAGAGATTGGTTTAAAACAATGGCTGACAGCTGAAATTGGGGACGTGCTGGAAATGAAAATCGCAGTGAGTGACAATGCCAGGTCCCCGCTCTCTAGCAGTGCCACTATTAGGTTTGTCGTCTCAGACACAGAGCCCTCCGAAGACCAAGTTGTCATTGTGCTGCGGTCAAGTGATGAAGAAAGCGCCGGCGTTGATGGCTCACTAATTATCATCATTATGCTCGGTGGGGGTTGTGCATCGTTGCTGATTGCAATAGTGGTTGTAGCTGTGACATGTAAACTCAGACGTGGGGGGAGAAGCCGTGGCGCCAAGAGAGAAGTGTGTCAGAGCCTGTTTGACGGCAGGCCCCTGCCCATGCTCAGTTCAACAGAACCAAACATTTACACAGGTCAAGGAGGCTTCTTCCACAAGAGGACCTCTTTGTCTCTCGACGATTCCTGCCTATACGAGGAGAGGAGCAGGGACTCTGAGACGAAGGTGAGTCAACTACATTTAGTCATTTTTTTCTGTTTTATTTTCCCTTATATTTTTATAGGATGTTTCCTGGTACTGCTTTGATCTGTGTGCCAGAAATGGAAACTAAGCTCTCTCTTGTCACTTTGTTCTCTTAGATGTTCCTGCCCTCCAAGCATTTCCAACCAACATCTGTGTGGCAAGGTGACAAATACTGCTTGCAAGTGAGGTAAGACAACTAAATGAATGTCTTTTCTCAGATACGATGCTTTACAAACAGTGAAATCAAACTAAAAAGAGTTTCTTTTAAAAAAAAAACTTCACACACACACACAGACACAGACAAACAACATACAAGTTGCTTGTGGCATTTATGCAAAATGAGGTTAGATGGGCAACAAAGTTCTGTGCTGTGTATGTGGAGAAAAAAAAGCCATCAATAATCAAGCTAATGTGATGCAGTTGTGCCTCATACTGTATTTGTTGATTGCATTTGCAGTGGGATGAGCAACACTGATCAGCTGAGCGTGAAGGACAGTGGTAAAGGGGACAGTGACTTCAACGACAGTGACTCTGATATCAGTGGCGATGGAGTCAGAAAGAACTTCAGAACCTTCCAGCCGAGGCTAAAGAGTGAGTTTTCCTGTATGTGATTTGAAGTTCAGATAAAGCAAACCTTCACCAGAAATATATAAATGATCAATTATTTTAAAATATATGTAAAATTTTAATCTATAAATGCTCACCATTATATTGTTTTTAATTCATATCGCTTCTATTTCAGGTGCAGCTAACAGCTTATCAGAGGATTGCCAAGGCACCTACTGTGCAATACAGCCACAGAGCTTCCGAGCCCCTAGAAACAATGCATACACAATAGGCTTTTCCCCAGCGCCTGTCTTCAACAATCCTCATGGCTGCCCCGAGTCTTGGAAGGACTCTTGTTATGGCACAAGTCAGCCCAAGTCCCGGAGCAGCATGCAGACCTTCTCCAGGACCAGAACCCTTCCTTCCTACTACCCTCAGCAACAACACGAGGCTCGTGGTGGAGGCGCAGCCAGACAGAGCCCAAATATTGTGACCGTGGCTACAGGTTCAGAAGTTGCAACTGTCTTTTAAAAAAAGGTTATTCCAAGTGTACATAAAAAGTGTAAATATTTTCTGTTGTCCATGTGGTTCATTAAAACATGTACATATTTATGATAGAAGACATTTTTTCACGATTGTATTTTTTAAAATTTAATTTTACATCTTTGAAATTCAGTTTAATACACTCTGCACACTGCTCATTCTTTTTCCAATAAAGGTGTGATTGAAATACAGAAACGGCTCATTCATTACAAGATTTTTTTCTCCAAATGTGGTGACACGGCGAACATAATAAAATATTGCCAATGAATCTATTTTAATTGAGCAAAATTTAGCTTTTCAAGATGAAGTGGTATCCCCTTGCCATCAGAAACCCTTGCCTGAATTTGTAAACACATAGAACTGTTCCCGCAGTTTGAATCGACATGATCAAAACTCCAGTCAAATATGATCAGATGTAAAACCTGATGCTGCTGCATTACCTGAGAGTTCGGCTTTGAAGACTCCTAGGTTGCTCCGTGGAGTTTCTTGCATGCAAACGAGAGAGTAGAGCTGGTACTCAAGTGGAAAATAAAGTACGAACCATTATTCCTACAAACTCACGCTGGGTGCTGTCACACCTGCTTTTGCGCTTTGAAATAATTCACATCACTGTACACAACACAGAACAACAGGTATTATGGTGCTTGACAAATTCCTGCCTGTCATTGCTGTGAGGGACAAATCCTTAGCCCGTGAATATAAATTCATGTACATTTATTCAGAAAATAGCACAAAAATATACAAGTAATATACAGTTTTCTCATGCAACTTGTCCTCTGACACTGATAAACCATGTTCTTGCCAAGCTACTCTTACATTTGCCACACTGGTTGCTATTTTTCAGCTCACTTCAACCAGAAATATTTAGTGACAGTGCGAAGTGCCTCAGGTCCCAAATAGTTTATTGATGAAACACTGATGATTTTTAAAAGCCAGATATACAGAAACCTATTTGCTAGTTGTTGGCATGGCCTACAATTAGCCAACCTTGACATTATTTTCAATCTCAAAGCTGTAATGCTTGTACTGTTTGTCTCCCCAGAAAGACCCATAACTGCTGAGTACAAGTACAAATCCAGGACAGCTGCAGGAATCCAGAAAGCCTATACCTAAATTATGCAGGAAAAAGATCAATTAAATACATCTCTCAATCAAGGGACCGTGTCCATGGGGAAGTGCTTGAGTTTTCATCAACAACTTCAAAAGTACGGGCCAGTTTTAATACTGCTTTTCATAAACACTTTTCAAAATTTTCTTCTGAGCTGCGTTACTAAAAGGTTAGCTGGAAATGAGCATTTTAAACAGTATTCAGTACCTGCTGATTTTCATCTGCTCATGTCCAAATTTGTCACAATATTCTGTCCTCATTATTTTAAAGGTCGATTTAAATAAGCATTTGATTTATGGAGGCAAATGAGACAAGAGTTGAAGCTGTGGCAAGTTACATAACAGCCATTTAAGGGACATTACTTAAGAGGAAATAAATAGTTGTGAAAAAAGCTGCAGAAAAAAAGAGCTCTCAGTGGAATCTGATGACAGCCTGAGCCATTACTTTTTTTTTTCCTGTTTTCTGTTCATCTGCAGGAAGCGGGGGCTAAGGGCAGTGCTCATTTGCATAAGCATAAATACCTGCTTTTTTAGTTTTTGATAGCTGTGATAAAAGCTGGAATGGAGTGGATTAGATGCCTTTTACATAACACCTAAAGCACTAAACAGAGTTCTCACACATCACCTCAATGTGCCTCATGAATAAAGGACAATGTTCAAACCTTATTCCATATTTAATCTGTCATGGCCACCTTTTTTTATTGAATGCTTGTATTCCGCAAAGTCACTCCAGTTTGAATATTGCTAAGTTATTCAAGGCCGTGCAAAACAAAAGGCAAACGATTAAAAAGAAGGTCATATTTGTGCCCCCAGTGATGTGTACTGGTCTGACAGATATCCAATTGTACACAGAAGGAAAATGCATTTATCAATCAATACAGTATGGTTCCCTTCGCCATTGCTTTGTATGCTCCTTGTAGGTCAAATAAGTTGTGCACTGACCTGACAATTTATGCCACAAGGTACATTTATAAACACAGTTTGTTATAAATTGCGTGTCTGTCAGAAAAAGCCATTGTTAGCAGGCACCATGTTCATTTATTTCCAAATGGATTTCCCATTAATGTCCTGCAGCAACTCTCGCAGTGCATTTGAAATCTCCTCATAGTAGTAGAAAGCGAGTGTTTTAGACCTGGTTTTCAGCTCATCAGTAGTCTACGGACAAATGAGTCAGATCTGCACACGTCATTTCTAGCCTCGGCACCTGTGGTTTATTTTTGACAAATAGCTAACTGTGTGACTGTGATTATGCTGTTATGGCCTCTTAGCATTTCAACTTTGAGACACAATTCCCCAGTGTACCCAGCATGTACAGATGGAGCTTTTTTGAATCACTGTCATTTTGTGCTTCAGGCCGATCCCAGAATGCAATGTTTTGTACGTCTCGCACCTCATCTTCATCTTTGTCTGAACTGCCAAGTGTGGGTATTGACTTTTGGATGCTTTGAATTGTGAAGCTGGTGTGAAAAAAATAACACCATTTGTTTTCCACTTGACAGTTTTTTCTAGAAGCAAAACTTTTGTTTCTGTTCATTTACTATTAAGATGTCATCTGCATCATTGACATGTTAGCCTATGTCAAACTACGGCTTTTTACTCCTGTGTAAAGTAAATGCCTGTAATTGTGACAGTGAATGAAAAACAGACATTATCCTGTTATTATGATTATTGAGATTTTGGATTCAATTTGATCACCGACTAGCAGAAACCTTGGTTTTATGACTCACTATCCAGGCCACACTGAGATTATGAACAGTCTTAAAGGACGGTGTGTCACTTTGGGAAGAAAAAAACTGATTTGTTTTCTTGCTGAGAGCTGAAGAAGATAAGAAGATCAATATCACTTATATCAGTCAGTTGGATCCAGAAGCTCATTAGCTTAGCTTAGCTTAACAAGGCAACACATAACAGAACAGATTTATTGCTTGACCAGTGCATGCTGACACATGGCCTTCATCTGGCAATTCTTAGCTTAGCACAAGAGGCTGAAACTGGAAGAAACAGTTAGCCTTTTCTCTTTGGTTGCAAGGCAGCCAGACTGCTAAAGGTCACTGTAATTGTAATCTCTATAAACAGATATCTGCATGTGAATATGCAGGCTCTGTATGCAAGGGACAAGATTTTTCATACCAGACATTTTCTGGTTTCCATCTGTCGTCATTTTGTAGTCCGAGTAATACAGAAGAGTCATTTTTTTGAGTTGGCATGCAGAATAATTGTCTGTGCAGAGAGAAAGAGAAATACATGGGCTAAAATGAAATCTAGAAACCATCAGCCATCAATTTCTGACAGTTTAGCTTCTTATTAGCTTTTTTATTCAGCATCCATCGTTGGACAGCAAATAGGGATTGGGAACAGGGAGTGGTGACCTGAATATCAGGTTATCCCTTATTTCGCGTAGCTGCTGGTTACACCTCAAACCCCCAGGGGCAAGTCATTAGCCGATAGCTGATAGATTCTCTGATAACTGTATTTGTGGGATACAGGGACAATAAATACTTTTTCGCATAGATGACTGCAGATTGTTTTATTCTCGTTTATGTTATTGCTGCCGAAGGTATGTTCTTAAAATAGGACAGAGCCAGGATTGCCGTTTCCCAATTTCTCGTCTTGGAGCGAGGCTAAGCTGATTGGCTACTGGCTTCAGGTTATTATTGAATGGACAGATACGAGTGTGGCATATCTGACCTTTTATGTAACCTGCAAAAAGAAAATGAAATGCAGTATATTTATCAAAAATGTGGAACAATTACCTTAACCTAGAATTCTCAGCTAGCCAACTCCCCGTTTCCTGCTCTGTTTAATCACACATTGCATAAAAATGAGCCTTGAAAAGTAAAGTAAAAAAACTCGCTCTGGATTAGGTCTCTTGCCTGGATCACAACCAGTAATATTCAGTACCCAATGCCAGACACTCAGACTGTAACAAGTGATTACAGTGTGCTGCCTTCAGTTGCACTGCTGCCATTCCTGCACTCAGCCTTAATTAATACAAGGTGTTCTTTCAGTTCTAGACTGTATTGTTTAATATTTGTGTCTTTACCTTATGAAACACTGCTTTTGAATATTTTTAGGACTCAGAATGTTTTGTTACTTTTTAATTCCTATAAACACTATTTTAAACGATAAGTCCAGATACTGCTCAAAAAAGGTCTTTTTGGTTGCTTTTGTTGTTCTTTTTTAATTTAAACAAAGAACCACAAATATTTGTTTGAAATGAGCAGCCTTTAACTATTAATTCAAAACTTTAATTATAAATTGTTAGTTAGAAATCATAATTTGTTATCACCTTGTGTCTGTTTACAATGTAATGGAAAGAAAAGGCAATTATAAGAATTTAAAAACAGCTAAAATAAGAACATAAAAATCCAATTCAGTGCATGTTTGTGTATCCTCTTTCTGATAAAGAATATATTGCCTAAGGGCACATACAGTCATGTGAAAAAGAAAGTTTTCACAAGACTCTATGCAGTCCTGTGAGAAACTGAGTATACCCATGATTCACTAGCTTGGTGAATCACCTTTAGCAGCAATAACTTGAAGTAATTGTTTTCTCTGTGACTTTATCAGTCTCTCACATCACCGTGGAGGAATTGTGGACCACTTTTCTTTACAACGTTGCTTCAGTTCATTGAGGTTTGTGGGTATTCATTTATGCGCAACTCTCTTAAACTTCTGCCACAGCATTTCAATCAGGTTGAGGTCTGGACTTTGACTGCAGCACCTTGATTCCTTGCTTTTTTAGCCATTGTGTTGTAGATTTTTCTGCTTTGCTTGAGATCATTATCCTGTTGTATGAAACAGTTTGGGCCAAGCTTTAGGACAGACAGACTCACACGTAACTCTAGAATACTTTGATATACAGTCATGGTGTGGCTACAAATCGAACCTACATCATCACATCTCTGCCACCATGCTTGATAGATATGAGGTGTTTATGTTGATGTGCTGTGTTTTGCTTTTACCGAAAGTGGCGCTATGTATTGCAGCCAGATACCTCCACTTTGGTCTGCAACATTGCAAAACTAAGTTGTGCTCCCATGATGTTTTAGAGAGAAGATTTCTTCCTTCCCAAGCCTCACTTTTTCAGGTTTTTTCTAATTATACTGTCATGAACTTCAACATTTAAAATGGCCTGTATAGTCTAAGATGTAACTCCTGGATTGTTTGCAATTTCTCTGATTGCAAGATTGTGGTATTTTGTTAATGCAAGCTTGTTGCTCTAGACCATGCTTTTACAGTTAGACACATTTTCTGATCTTTAATCAGCCAAGTGCATTTGATTAGCAGACCCTAGCTGTCACTCACTCTCTTAATTCCTATGGAAGCAGTAAGAACATACTTAGTTTTTCACAGGACTCCATAGAGCGCTGTCAGTCAAGGCAATGCCAAGTTGCAGTGAAACTGTTACAGCCCCACATGCTGGTGCAACCACTTATTAGTACACCTTTTGTTATTTTTTTCTCCTTTACTTGTCACACAGCCAGTAGCGCCTCCAGGATTTTTTCATAGGGGTGGCCATATCAGGGCAACTGAGAATATTTTTGTGGGGGGGGGGGGGGGGGGGGCACTGGAGGCAGCAAATTTTGGGGGGTGGCCAGTGCCCCCCAGCCTCCCTTTGGTGCTTTGGTGGCGCCGCTGCACACAGCAAGCTACTGCTGTAGCCTGGATAGCTCTCTTTAGCAGTACTCTGATATCAATTACTTACAGATCATAAACAAAACAAATTATACTTACCGGACAAAGCATAAGCACATAATATTTGCTGTATAATGTGTTCATCATTTTTGCTAAAATCCCCAATTTGTTAGAAGAAATTGGTGCAGTTTTTTGTTTACTGATTAATTTGGCAAACGACATCATAAGTTCAGAGGAACTGTGCACTGAAAGTCATGATATTCCCTAAAATTCAGTAAAAATGAACAAAATGGTACTCTGTGGGTTTACAAATAGAAATATTTGCCTGTATTTGTTGCAGATTAGGAAATTGGTACCATTATGTCAGATATTTGTCAGAGTTTTGACATAAGGAGCACATTTTAAAGGCGAATGTTGCTATATAATATAATACAGAGGTCATCAATTCATTTTAGCTCCTTCATCAGTCATTATTGATTTTATATTATTACTGTAGTTGAATCTGAAATGTATTAATGTTCATAGCATGAACCACAAAGAACAAACAGGAATGTTTGAGCTTATTTCCTTAAATTTGAAGAAAATAAATGTAAACAGTTTAAAGAAATTCATTGTCTTAGAACTAAGAACATGCATAGGTTAGTTAGGTTAGTTAAGATGTATTATATCTTTTGATTCTGTCAGTTTCAATCAAACTGGGGTGAAATTGAGTCCATATAGACAAAGTCATCTTACACAGACCCTCGCTTTTTATCTATAAAAATATTACAACCTGAATAATTAACTGCACTCTATGTAGCCTATGGCAGCACTAAATAACAGTGCCAGTATCTGTCTGTTCTATTTTGGTTCTTATACCACTAGGGGGAATCATCATGCTATGGAACCTCAAGAAATTACAGCCTGCCCAAACATCATTTACACTTATGGGGCACAGATTTATATACTGCAATCTTGTTAAAATGAAGTCTCAAAAAATATTTTAATAATCAAATAAAAAAATAGGTATTTTCATGTATTGTATTGTGACTGGTTCACTGAAAGTAGAAAATGTTTCTCTTCAAAAGCAGGGCAGTGTAATCCATGAGCTCTTGCTATGCTTTTACAAAACATCCACTTTTAATGGAGTTCTAGTCTCACACGGAGCCTGTGTTCAGTAGTAACATCACGCAGCACAGCATTAATGTGTCAGTACTTTTACTTTCCCAATACTATTTCATCTTTTTCCATTGTATAGCTCGAGACTTTTCAGTGCTGTTTACATAATTCTGTTAAGAGCTTCCACTGATTTAAATCTGTCGGTCCAATGTGGCATCATCTGGAGGCTACGAACGCGTTGCATTCAAGTCTGATGAACAAACAAAGCATGAGTACATTTTGAGGGGCTTCTGCAATCAGATCACTGAGTGCTCATTTTCAGCTGGAGCACATCTAAGAGTAATCCAGTACCATGCAATCCATATTCTGCTCTTTTATCTTTATCTCAAACAGAACCCAAAAAAAGGAAAATCACAATTACACGCAATATAGAAATAAATATATATTCCATTTTCTTTTTTTTTTGCTTCAACTGTAATTATTATTCATTAAGTGGAAAAAAGTGGAGCAAGCTAAAGACCATTACAGAGAATATTCACAGTGATCGCAATATAAAATATGCATTTAAATCCCAATTCGGCTTGTATTCTGGTTGAGCTGCATTCTCATCCAGAGTATACATAAAGGACCTTCTTCTAAGCATCTTTGTTATGTAGCATCTATGCAAACAGAATGTTTTACCTAACCAACCTCAGGCACAGTCAATTAGTTTTGTTCTGAATACGAAAATGCATACAAGGGCTTGACAGCATTTTTGCCACCACAGAAACTGTGTAGTTGACCTCTGCCTTTAACAGTAATGGCCCTGCCTACAGTTCTGTATCTGCAGACTGATTCTGCTCACACATCGAGCTTTGGTCCTGTGCTGATGATGATAAATCTGTGCCAGTTGTTCACCAGTTGATTGTGGTATACTGCTGAGCAGGGAGAGTGTCTCATTCATTGTGTCAGTGTGGGCCGTCATGGAGACAGCTGCCAAAGGAAACACGGCTTTTATACTATTCTCCGCTATATGGGGGAGAAAATTAGGAGAGAGAGAGAGAGGGGGAGAGCGCAAGAGGGAGAGGACAGAATAATATGTTGCATCAATCAGTCCAAATGACTTGCTTATAATTAGCTAACAATGTTTTGTTTCTTCGGTTCCCTGAAGTTATTGGTTCACAGTTAACCTTGAAGTAATTGGAAAGGCTCCGTTGATGTTCCCCAATCTGTATGGAACTGACAGTTTATTTTTCTTCTGCGGATGGCTTCCCTCCTCTTTCATGTTGCTACAGTATTTATGAATTAGTTTCCTGTCACTTTACAGTACAGCCTAATACTAATTGGTGGCGAGATATATGGGTTATTCACATCCCACTAGGTGGCACGCAGTCTTCCTTCCTTCCCGACATTAACATGACTGAGAATTGTCGAAACTAATAACATGGTGTTGCGCTGGTAATACTGCTGCACAAATTACACCTTCCTTGAAAATGGCATAATCTCAAACATAAATTTAAACACCAAGGCTCGGCAGCCTCTGCTTCTCCAACCAGTCCCTGACATTTTAATTTGATGCTTCATCTGCAATTAGACATGCACTGCACACAGATTGGCTTATTTTTATTTAGTGAGAATCAAACATTCACTTTGGATTCCTCTTAATTTAAAAGGAGAGACTGAGAGAGACTTAGTGCAGGGGTTTTACCCTCACTTCTTATTAAGTTTTAATAAGTTGGACAGTGTCTCGACTGAAAAATAAATTTAGCTGTCATGCTTTTGACGACTACCATATTAGTGGCATGCTAGGACACAAACTGCTAGTCCAGTTGTCAATAAAAAAGGCCGAGTGTGTTGTGAGAGAGGATGATGAGCCGTGAATGCAAGAAAAAAAAAAAAAACGCCGCTCCTCATTGTTTAGATTTGTGAAAAGAAAAAACATCCACATATAAAAGAAAGACAGTCTGTCAGTGAACATCTTGGCATGTTTGTGCTTTGCACAGTTTTGTTCCATTTCAATTTCACACTGAAAAGTGTTATGCTTTTTTAATTTTCTGATAGTCCCTTGCCTCTGTCGGCCACTTTGCAGGATAGATATCTGCCCAAGAAGTTAATTTAAATGACTTTTTGAGGATGGTGATTGATCCATTGCATACTAAATAACTTTCCAAGCCTAATATGAAGTGCCACAGCAGAAAGAATAAGAATATGTTATGAGCTCTTCCAAATCACTCCCCTATTGTAGCTATCTATTATCAATCTAATTATGTAAGCGCTGTTCGTTTCATGGCTCTCACCTTAATCCCACACAGAATACCGAATGTAGTCACTGTCAAAACCACTAATCTTATAATAAATGCACTGCAGTGTTGCATGCTGAATTCGAATCCTCACGATTCATTTTTCAAGGGCTTTAGGCTCATATTCAAAATATATAAAAACAAAAAAGCGGTTTGTTTATTGTTTTGCTTTGGATTCTCAGAGATCACAGAGGCTGAGGCAGGTTTTCTTTTGTTTACCGAGGAAGATCACAGCCTGGGTCATATTAGAGATGTTTACTCCTCCTGTCAAAGGATAAGTTGTAAATTTTAGCTCACAGGAAATGAAAGATGTAGTGGCATGCTGAGTACAGACACCAAAGTAATGTCACCTTGAGTGAGCATTTCTCTTGTCTGGACTGGCAGGTGATATCAGAGGATAAACTCCATTTTGACCTTGTGTTCACTCATCTCAACAAAAACACAGGAGAAGAACAGCATTTAAAAAAAGACAAAAAGAAACACCCGTCACATTTCAAATATTATTGCTTCAGTCAGCTGATATCACCCGGTATGGCTGCCGATAACAGCGCTTCATTCTGTCTGGGGCAACGGAGCAATGTCTAGGCTTGATGTTAACGTTGTTTATTAAAAATGCAAAAAAAATATTTTTTTTAAAAAATTAAAAAAAACAACAACTACTAAACACATCTTCATTAATATTCACTCCCGTGTAGGTGTGATTGATTCCATCATCAACCAAGTTAATTTGGTGACCAGCATAGGAACATCAAACACCGTGACCTCCATTATTTCCCCTTTGAAATTGCATTCACTTTATTCACCTCTGTGGCTCTCCAATACCTTGAATCATTTCTCCTGGGAGGTGTTTTTTTTCTAACCTGCTGCTTCTCTGCCAGTCCTAAGAGCAGTGTAACCAGCAATTCTCTCACACTGTATGTGGGACACTTGAGCTAAGAGTGAGATGAGACATCTGGCACAACCTTCCCGAGACTGTGCACTAGATTCAGCTCAGTGAAATTTAGACAGAGACCCCCAAAATAAAGTAGCACACATGTTATATTTATCTTGATAATATATGGCTCTTCTGTGGCAGGATTCAAATTCACTCTTTGATACTGAGTTCTGTGTTTGTGGAAAAAGATACAAATAGATTTAAACATTTATATGTCTTTGTAGGTTATTCTGGGCCTATGCACCTCTAACGTCTCACTAAATAAATAGGAGTTCGAAAAAATAGAATGAACCTGGGAAAAAAAATCTGACTTCTTTCCAGGAGTTAGAGGAGAACATACACACCACTCGTGTCTGTGCTCTAAGAGTGGATCTGAAGCCAGGTGGAAGTTAGATTAGCTTAGCATAAAGGCTTTTACCACTGGGGAAAGAGATGCCCTAGATATCACCAAAGCAAATTGTATCCCTGCCACCTCTTTAAAGCCCACTAATTATCAGATTTTGTTTGTTTAATATCTACACAAAATGAAATCTGCTAATGACAATCAATCATTTTGGTAATTACAAGCAAGGTTTGCTTGGTTATCTGAAGTCTTGTCATCGCAATCAAGATTAGACTGCAACCAGTAGGGACACTGCGCACAATACAACTCCATCTGCAACAAATTTATGTGCAATTTTAAGATCATTCTTTGTGTATAGATAAAACAAATGAGATATATTGTGTTATTCTGTGAGCTTTAGAAGTCTTGATAGGCTTATATCAGATCTAGCCGAACTGTTTTCTTTCTTTCTTTCGTGCTCCACATGCATCGATACGATAAGAGTGGTACCAATCTTTTCTTTTCTTTTTTCTCTTAAAATGTTTGCACCAGTAGGATTACGGATGCGCTTATGTAATGTGCCCGTCTATGAGCACTCCATAACTTTTTGCCCTTTTCAAAGTGCTTTTCACTTCTGTCTTCATTAGCAAATACAATACACTTTTCTTCATAGTTCTCATACTGCTTCAGTTGTCATGTAATCGAAGAACTTACTTCTTGGTATAAGATGCTTGATGATGGCCTTCTTAAGCTTTATCCACCCGTCCATTACTTTCTGGTTAAAAACACAAAACTACACAAAAAAACCTTGGTTAGATTGCAGTTTGATGGTGGACTTTGTAGTGTTTTTCGTATTTTGAGTGTGCGTGTGTGTGCACCTGGAGAGGTGTGCTCTTCTTTTTCTTTTCTTTTCTTTTTTTCCCCCAGTCTCTTGTTCTGGGTCCTTACCATTTCCTGTAGTCTCCCCTACAGCTGTCCCAAGGGTTTTCATACACCATCCCTCGAGTTAAAAACATCAGTTTTAACTTAAGGGGTATCTTCTCCTTGGAGTGTACTTGGAAAGATGTTAATGTGTAAGCGCAGGTTGGCAGGATACTTATAGCTTCAAGACTTTGACTAGATACTCTTACATTACAATAGGAAAGAATGACTTCAATTGAGCAGACAGCCTTGTTCAAAGCCTGAATCAAAATGTCCAAATCTGTGATATTCCCAACATAATCAACGACGCAGCAGCTGTGTTGCAGGCCTGTTCTGAAATTTGAACAGTAAGTTGTTGCTGGAGTCGCTAAAATCTGCCATGTGACTTTAGAGCGCTGAGGTCTAACGAGTTAGGACATGAGGTCATTACTGAAATGAATAATCAATGTATCTTCAGGAGCATGTGATTCTTCCTTATGCTTGCAATACTTTACAGCTCAGGCTATTTACAATTATAGGACTCATTTGTAATACAAATTCCAGATCCCTTAATGAAGCCTAGCTGAATGGTAAATTGTATAGATTTACTGAAATATTAATAATGTGCGAGTGTTAGTATCTATTTCAATATATATTACCATTTTTTATGTACACCTTATCAAGAGGCAGACATGAATTAATGACTCTATTTGACTGTATTCTGACTGTTAAGCAGTTTGTGCTTAAAATTAATGTTAGCCTTTGTGTCGTGAACAAAGCTTAAAACCAGCAACTGTGACCAAGTGAAGCCAAATTAAAATTATTTAATATATTTGGCTCACTGATGTTTTGGCTTAGTCAAAGGCAATTAGCACCAAATCAGACATGCCTTTATGTAGCACTGACCCCCAAACAAAGCTCTTTTTAAACTCTGTTTTTCATTTACTGCAGAAACTCTGGAAATGTGCAATTGCAGGCTTTGGCGTGTGTTTCCTTGTGTCTTATAATTGCATTCACGATTCCAGTCTGAAATGTTCAATGTGAACTGAATAGGAATTCAGCTCCACTAAAGTACCTGCGAGTTTTGCCATCCCAATGTGTTTTGTGTTTGGATCACAGCGCAGCATTGCATGCTTCTTTACCAGACTGATTGATGAGCAGGCAATTTGTGAGGTTTTAAGGTACATATTTGCATAAACTCTTAAAATGACTGTCATATTTTTAACTCCTTACCGCCCCCCCAACACACACACACACACACACACACACACACACACACACACACACACACACAAAAAAACGTAGATTTGTTTTCAGAATTTATTAGGAACCAACACCCAAAACTGCACTGGGTGCTATGAAGACTCCAGAATGATTTTCAGAATTTATGTTTTAAGAATTTGGCAGACAGATGCTGTAACTCCCAGATCCCTAGAGAGCTTCTTTAAAAATCTAATGCAAAAACATCAACGCTTTAACCCATACACTCTAGAGAGGGAGGTTTGACTCCGCAGTTCTGATTCAGAATTGAAATGTTGGAGAATTGACACACTGACCCTTGAGGATTTGCATTTACATGCAAATCCACAGCTGGTTTGTAGCAAAAATAATTTATTCGACACGTATCATGATAACAAGGCTTGTGAGATGTGTGAGTCTCCTTTTGTTGCATCCACAGAGAGGCAAGCAGCTCTGCTATAAAGGTGGATATGAGAGAACCACATAACAATTGTCAACCTGCAGTACAAAAATGGAAGAGTAATGGCCACTAGTAAAAGGCCAAGATGTGGATGTGCTGTGCAAAGAAAACCAGTGAAATAAAACAAAAACATATTTTTTATCCTTTGACTATATTTATTGCCAGAAATGAACAAGAAAAGTTTTTATTCCATATATACAGAAAGACACCTATAAATTAGGGAATATTCCAAGAAAGTGGAGGGAATTACACGTGTAATGGTCTGGTATTTGAATGTGCTTTGAACTGTAACATATTAGTGGAGATACTTGAAAAGTAGATTAGGGCAAATAAGACAAGTCAGTGCACTAGTGAAAAAAAAAATCCTTTCAATTGTTGGACAACTTCATAAAACACCAAACGCCACAAATAACAAAGTCCACTTATGGGAATAATTATCGAAGGACCAAAGGAGGACATCAGGTGAGGTTTCTTACATCTGCTTCCAAGACTCGCTGTAGGGTTGGGGTCAGGTTAAACATCATCAGAGATGGATGGTTTTAGATGAGGTCATGTTCCAGTTAATGAAAAGTTAAGCGCATATACTTGGAAACAGATCAAATCCCAGTCCTTAAATACAAAGGTGGTCAGGGTTTATGGATGGGTCAGCACAACACAACACCAGACAGTAACAAGGATGGCTGCTGTTTACTTTCTGTTTCAAGCTGATTAAACCTATATTGTTTTTATGAAATGACAAAAAGTCCTCTAACCCTAAAGACAAGTACTATCTTTCTTCTGCCGACCTTGCTCTTTCATGGTTGAGGTAAATACAAGAGACTAATTTAAAAATAAGAGCCTGCATGCCTGAAAATATCATAGTTTGAATTAAAGCTAATCTAAAACGTAATTAAAAATAACCAGTCCTTCACCACAGCACTGTCACATCATAAATGGCTTATTTTTTATTTATTTATTTATTTTTTTCAGCCATGGTTGTTGACAATTTATCTGTGGCATTTCTTCTGCTTCAGGTATTCTCTTACGGGTCATATCACTGGGTAGGAACAGCTGACCTATATGGCTGTTTAGGTTTGGAGACTCGTTGGCAAATAGGGCATTTCTCTGGGACTATTTTCAGCAGCAGATTAATGCACATTTGGTATGCCAGTGAATTATGACAGCTTGTGTATATGGGACTAAAAATAAACAACAGCTCCCATGTTAATCTTAATGAAGAAACATGCCACCCAGTGCAACAGTGTCAACCCATCTCCCTATGAGATTGTATTAATACAAGTAGCAGCAGCAAATATTTTAATATATTTTGAAGGAAATGTAAACCTGCTCCAATTACATATTCTATTAACATAATAAGGAAATGTTGTTAACTAACGTATTTGGCAAGTTACAAAAATGTTTTACATAAAATTTCAGTGAAATGTTTGCTGACAGTGTATTTATTATCATGTTGGGTTTGTATTACAGTATATAATAGCGCCTAAAATTAATCACACTGTCACTGAACTTTGTTATGGTTGTGATTATGCACTGAAAGCACATGGTTAAGGTTAGAGTAAGTTCCAGTTGTGTCTCGATGCAGAACAGCGACTGCAGTCATCAACATTAGATGAGACCACAGTCTTTTCCTAATCTTGCCTTAGTCTAACCACAGATGGGGCTCAGGATGCAAACCTCTCCAGAGTCAAAGTCCTATGCTTTGTGCCATCTTTCTGCTGGTCCTTACCTCTTACATTCCAGGCATCACTTGTCAGTCAGATCATTTTATTGGCATTGTTGGATTTGGTCTTTTTGTAGGGTTTGTTGTGAAGAAAAATAGGGAATATGGCCAGACTTATGTTTTAAGAAGAGTGCAAAAACAGAATAGATGAAAATAGGACATGACTGGACTCACATGCAGATAATGTTTATTTTATTTGCTGCAGTTTCGAGATGTCTGCAGCTACCTTTACTGAACTGAAGCAAACTGAATTTGTTTTGGGGTGGTCAAAGAACCTGAGCAAAGAAAATTGCATGTCACCAAAAAAACCTTTTTTTTTCCTCCAAAAACAGTATGTTAGTCACTGAGGAAATATTAACCCTCTGAGGTGTACGTCATCATGGGTGGTGATCATAAACTAATCCTGTGTTTTAGAGAAAGGCAAAATCGACTCTTTTGGAAAAGAAGAAATGTGAATAGTTTTTGATGTGTGTCAGTTAAAATGATGGTTTTCTTTGTTTACATATAAACAAGACATGGGAGAACAATTTAATGAAAACAGAAATTACATATAGCCTAGGTCTGGAGGTAAGATTGGGGTTGGAGTCATCAATGATAGTCCTTTAGACTGATTAACCCCTCCAAGGGTTATATCAGTCTCATTTTTCATCCAAATTCATTTATTTTTATGAGGGAAATATTCCCTCTTCTTATTTCTTTTTCAGGCATGCCTATTGCATAAACAGGAAAAACTCAGTGTCCTTCCCCAAACTTTTAGTTTCATTCTCCTGATCCTCGCCCCACTAGTAGATGGCATACACCCCAGTTTAAGAACCACTGCCTTAAAATGTGGATATCATGTTGTGTAGAATGTACAAAATAGATTTCTCTTTAATCCCTTCGGCAGGTACATTGAAATTCAGTTTCAGTGTTTCGGTACAACTTTTTCTTCACATTATGTTGGCAGCAGAAGTTTCAGAGGCAGGCTTCTCAAAAATCTTGACACATAAAACTAAAATTTTCTGCATGAGTGGTTACAAGAATAGGGGAAATAGTTTTTGGTGCTTGAATGAACTGTCCCTTTAAGATGGGTACTCTGCTGAAGAATCATGACACATCGATTATGCAGGGATATGGATCATTATTTCACAGTAAAAGACACATAATAGTGGGCTTTAAGAAACTTTACAGAAATACAGACTTCCTTTTATTGCAATATAGTAGTGTAATGAGAGTAATAGTTATTACTGGATGTCACTGTTCTGTGTTTACTTTGACCATCATACATAATAGCTGTTGTCACTATTGTAACTGTTTTTCTTTACAGCTAATAGGGATGCTGTCCCGACCGTTGCTGTACAAATTATTTTGTGTGCGCAATTTACATCTTTGCAAAATGTCTCGTGGAGGAATTTGTTTGAAGAAGCTGATTTTCCCTTTGTTTACTCTGCACCAAGATTCATTGACTTGATCATCATTCCCACTCACCACCATCAGTATTCCGGTGTGCAGCTTGAAGTGTGGTGCAACCAGCAACGGGAGCAAAAACAGAATGATAAACAATTTAATCTCACCTCTAATCACGCTTGTGCGGAGTGGTAAGTGAATGACATCAAAGAGATGCCAAGATATTACAAGTATGCTTAAATGAGCAGTGTTTTGCCGCTTCAACCCCTGTGGAATACAACAGGTATGATTTTACACCAGCCAAATATTGTGCTTTCAGGTAAAAATCAATTCGTCATAAAACATCCCTGTGTTTTCACTGCAAGGAAAGCAGCAGAGATCGTGGTTCATACTCCAGGGCGGGGACAGTGGTCTCATTAGAGAAACTTATCCATGACAAAGTCATCAGCTTCTACAAGAACAAGGCAGCCAAAGCCTCACATTAGGATGTGGCCTATTTATTATGGATATGAACCACCCTCTCATTCAAAGTTCAGATCATATTAAATGGTATGACTGTGACAATGCACACACATTTGTCAATAGCAGTTCTTTCCTGAGGTTTTAACATAGACTGAATGATAATTAGTTTCCCTTTGTTGTCCTTATCTCTTACCTGCAGAAATGGCCAATTTATGCAGGCTGCACCCTGGCCAGGCAAAGTTGATGCTCCCCAGAGGAGGAAAGCAGCCATGTTTCAGACAATGAAAATGAACTCAGGGACAACTCAAGGTTGATTTAGATCCTGGGCAACATGGAATTAAATGAGAAACCGGGCCACACTAGTTGACACAGCTTCCTCTCAGAATGACTCTGGTATGGTACCTGCATCACCAACGAGCCCCATGCGTCACTAAGATTTGGTCAAGTGAGGGGGAAAAAAATGCAAATGTCATATTGTTGAAATGCTGAGTGAACTAAATGTCAGTCCATCTTTTTCCATATGAGATATGAGATTGATGTGGATAGGCTATTGAAAGCAAGTGTGATAGATGCAGAAGGCAGGTTATACCAACAGCTGTGATATTTGAGCTGTGAAATAAGCCTTGTTATTTTTTTTTTTTCAGAGGAATAAGCAGTTCTCTTATGTCCTTTGCAGAGATAATCCTGAAAACACCCACAGTCTGTCTCTTATTTTATCTCATGGTTAGATTTTCTCAAAACTAATGACAACAAGGTGCAATGCAAGAGACAGGTGGTCGCCTGTTATTTTTTAATAATTAATAAGAATCTTTAGTTCTGAATAACCAAAGATGTTCAATGACACCAAGAACATGGCACTGCAAGGGGAAGAAACGTTGAAACATTTTTATCAACTTTAATTTCACATTTTCCACACCATGTTGGCCGTCTGATCCACTTCACCTTAAAAATGATCACTTGTCAAGTCCTCACCGCTTCTACTACCTCCCAGCCAAACACATTTCACCTATCTTTTCATAATCCCTAGTTCACTTCCACATGTATTAGGAGCAACATCCACAAGCACGTTTTCCCTCTGATGCTGCTGCTCTGTGCGCGCACATCAGTAAATGAATCACGTAGCACTAGAACAGCCCTTCTTCATGCGATCTTGCCAGACCTATTGGAGAAACCCCCAAGGCAAGATCTGTCACTGTTCACTCATTTGCTGGAAGACGATCAGAAACTATGTTAAATGCACCAAGAAACAACCTACACCGGAGTGTGTTATAAAGGCGTCGAGAGGATTCCGGGCAGATCAGCTCACTGTGAAGGGAGCAGGTTTCAACAGTTGACGCGGAGAGAACTGAGCGCAGGAAAAGCGATTAATTTTGATTATCTGAAATCTTCCAACAGCCTTCTTGTTTTTTTGCATTTTCTGGCAACGTTTACGGGGGCAGTGCAGATGAGCATTGTCCGAATGAAGGATGCGAGAGCACTGGGTCCAATTGGACTGGATTATGGGATTACTGGACTGATTATAGGACAATCATCGGGCAAAAGTCGCAGCCGTGCTATAGATGCTCTTGAATGACGGGAACACAAAAGGTTGGACAGGAGTAGTAGCTCTATATCCTGCTTTTATTCTACTTTGTGGCATGGGTAGGCTGTATATGCTACACGAGCAGAACCCATATGCAACAGTGTGCCGCACAGGGAAAAAAGTAAATGCATTGCGAATGGTAACATCGGCCAATGCTGCATTTTGAACGGGCATGTCAGAATTTGCTGTAGCCTAGGTGTAGATGTCGCATGAGGGCAATGCGCTTTTGTAAGCTACGGTCTAACCTTCACCAGAGAGATTCAAGCGCTTTAACCTTGGATGCAGGAGGGAATATTAATACTTTATAGTCATCGATTATTCATTAAGTCCCCCCCGTGAGAAAAAAAAAAACAACGAAAAAAACCCAAAGCATTTCTCGTACACGATGTTGAATTTGATATTTAATTCATACATCAGGTATCGCCAGGCGGTCATCTTTGTTTACAGAAAGAGTTCATCATAGCCGAGCGGCATATGAAAGAGGTTAAAATACCAATTTAAAAAGAGGTAGCGGTTCACGCATCGATTTAGTACCTAATTAGCCAGAGATCGGCGTCAACCACATGCCGGGTTCGGGTTTAGTAGTCTAGGTTTGCCGTAATCAACAGGTTGAAAGTCAACGAGGATTTTTTTTTCTCTCTGCCACTACTGCGGATCAGGTTGAAGGGATGCGTCTCTCTGTACCCGTTTTCTTACTGCTGTGGGTTAAAGCCCTGACATTGAAAAATCTCAATTATTCTGTCCCGGAGGAGCAAGGACCTGGAACTGTTATCGGTAATATAGCAAAAGATGCCGGATATGGGACCATGGAGAGAGGGAAAAAATCAAACTTCAGAGTACTGGAGAATTCAGCACCACATCTGGTGGATGTTGACCCGGAGAGTGGACTAATCTTCACCAAACAAAGGATTGACAGGGAGACATTATGCAGGCGTAACCCAAAGTGCCAGCTGTCTATGGAAGTGTTTGCAAATGACAAGGAAATATGCATGATCAAGATTGATATACAGGACATAAATGATAACTCGCCCAGTTTCCCTTCAGATCATGTCAATATTGATATTTCAGAAAACGCAGCTGCTGGGACACGCTTTCCTCTCACTATTGCACATGACTCAGATTCTGGGGAAAATGGGATAAAGACCTACCAGGTCACAAGAGATGATTACAATACATTTTCTCTGGATTTAAAAGTGAGAGGCGATGGGACTATATATCCGGAGCTGGTGGTTCAGAGACCTCTGGATAGGGAGGATCAGAGTCATCACACCCTCCTTCTCACAGCAATAGATGGAGGGGAGTATCCAAGATCGGGCTCCATGCAGATCAACGTCAGAGTGACTGATTCGAATGACAATAGCCCGGTTTTTGAAAAATCCTCTTATGTTTTAGAGATTCCAGAGAATTCTCCCCCTGGAAAAGTACTTATAGATTTGAACGCCACTGATCAAGATGAAGGAAGTAACGGGCAGGTGGTGTATTCCTTCACTGGATATGCATCTGAGCGAATACAAGATTTGTTCTCCATCGACCCCAATACTGGCGTCATCAAGGTCCAGGGAGAGATTGACTATGAAGAGAATCCAATCATAGAGTTTGATGTGCAGGCTAAGGATCTGGGGCCCAACCCGATACCAGGCCACTGTAAAATTACTGTCAAAGTGCTTGACAAAAATGACAACTCGCCAATAATTAGTTTTGTTTCTGTCCGGCAGGGAGCCATCAGCGAGGCAGCGCCTCCAGAATCTGTCATAGCGCTGGTCAGAGTGACAGATAAAGACTCCGGCCGTAATGGTCAACTTCAGTGCCGGGTACTAGGAAATGTACCTTTCAGACTGCAAGAAAACAATGACAATTTTTATACACTGCTCACTGATAGACCTCTGGACAGGGAAATGAAAGATGAATACAATGTAACAATTGTAGCCAGAGATAACGGGATCCCTTCTTTGAATTACACTAGGTCATTTACTGTAAAAATCTTGGATGAAAATGACAACGCACCACGCTTTACAAAAGCAGTGTATGTGCTACAGGTGCCTGAGAACAACATCCCGGGGGAGTATTTGGGCTCCGTTTTGGCCCACGACCCAGACGTGGGTCGAAATGGGACAGTGACGTACTCCATTCTTCCATCACATATAGGAGATGTTTCAGTCTACACATATGTGTCTGTTAATCCCACCAATGGAGCCATATATGCCTCCCGCTCTTTCAATTATGAGCAAACTAAATCATTTGAGTTCAAAGTTCAGGCTAAAGATGGAGGATCACCTCACATGGAGAGCACTTCTACAGTTAGAGTCAGTGTTCTCGACGTCAACGACAATCTCCCGGTTATTATTTTACCGCTTCTTCAGAATGATACAGCGGAAATCCCGGTGCCTAGAAATGTAGGCATTGGATACATTGTGGCTACAGTGAAAGCAGTAGACCATGATCATGGAGAAAGTGGACATTTGACCTATGAGATCACAGAGGGAAACGATGACCACCTGTTTGAGATGGATCCAGTGGGCGGAGAGGTCAGAACTGCCCATGCTCTTTGGGAGGAGGTCACCCCAGTGGTTGAGCTGGTGGTGAAGGTAACTGACCATGGCAAGCCCCCCTTATCTGCCGTGGCTAAGCTGATCATTAAGGCGAACACAGACACAGCAACAGGAGGGGGATCCAGCGCGAGTGGGGAACAGCAGCACTGGGATGTGTCCCTGCCCCTCATAGTTACCCTTTGCATTATCTCTGTCATGCTCTTAGCAGTCATGACCGCCATCGCTGTCAAGTCCAAGCATCAAGATAAGGAGGCTGGGAATTATAACTGCCGCATGGCTGAGTACTCCAATCCTCCAGTGGGGAAGGGGAAAAAGAAACGGATCAACAAGAGTGACATCATGCTGGTTCAAAGTGAGATGGAGGAGAGAGATTCTGCGAGTCGAATGAACGTGGTGAGCAGCCCGTCTCTCATCACCTCGCCAATTTGTTTTGACTACCAGAGCCCCCTGCCACTCACACTCCCCAGGTCAGAGGTCATGTACCTGAAAACCACCCCAAACAGCCTGACAGTCCCCAGGGCAGGTTGCCACTCCAGCTTTGCCGGGCTTAGCACAGACACTCCAGCGAATAGGATGTCAGTGATACAGGTAAGAAGGATGCTGCACTGTGTTCTTTATCTGCCCTTTATTCTTGCTTATCTGTACACACTGCTTAGCCATACTGATCTGACAAAAGAAAAGTAATCGACTGAAAAAAAGAGAAACTCTGTCACTGTGAGCAGACATCATTATTTTCACTTTTTCTCCCCCTGTTATGATGCTCTGAATCATTCGCTGCATATAAAGTGTGATACGGCAACTTACTGTTGAATCGTATTCGTGTGCTTCAAATGGCATTTCACTGAGGAGAGTTTTTTCTTCTTTTTTTTTTTATCCATAGCAGTATTTGAGAATCATTTCTAAATTGCTCAATCTTAAGTCTTCTCTTGGAAAATGGTACAGTTGGTCTTCATAATCAGAAAGCACTCTCAGTTAGACATGCAAACAGTGTGAGTCTTGAACAAGGCTGCTGTGACCCTGCCAGATCTGCTGCTATAGAGTGAAAACAAAACCTTGCCTGAAATGCGGGATTGGACAGGTGTTTGAGCAGCTTGTCCGATCACATTACTGAACCAATGTGCACCAGACAGCGAGATGCACACAGCATAACCTTACAATCGCATTTTTCGCTCCCCGCAAATATGGGCCAGATCCACCAGCCCGTATCCAAAGTTGGCACGATAAGGCCATTAATAGGGTCCAGCCATGCCTTGTAGAGACGGCAGGGTTGAATACACGAGCCAGCTAACATGCTAATTTGACAGCATCGGCTTGTAGTGCAGTTTAGCACAGCAGAATTATGTGTTGTAAACGATGTAAATATCTAGGACAGTCTCACAGACAGTCTCATTCGGAGATGATAACGCAGATGACAAGGCCTGGCACTGTCACCAGTCACTAGAGTATGTGGGTGTGATCAACACAAACACATTATTGTCAAGATAGGGGGGAAAGGATGCTGATGACAGTGGCTAATGCTTAACTCTTCGCCTCGCCAAGGGAGAGTACATATGGTCACAATGGAGATTTGTTCCTCTCATGATTTCGTCACTGCCAGGTGCTCAGCAGATTTTCTTGAGCAGATTTTCCACGTGACCACAGCCAAAGAAATTCGAATCTAAAAACTGGATAAGGGAATTTCTTTTCCTGTCTTAATCTCATGTTACTTGGGCTGTCAATTAAAATTTTAACATGGTCAATGTAAAATATTATTTCCCTTTCATTTTTAGACTGAAAATTTTCCCTCAGAGCCCAATTATGCTGGCAGCAGGCAGCCATTTGTTCAAAGGTAAGAGCACTAGCCAAAAACGCCCTGACCAGTGCATTTAGCTTCTTCATTTTTGTATCAAGTCAGCTGACTATGGCTATCAAACAGGAGTTAAGAGGTAAGTTAAGTTCTTTTTTTTTCTTTCTTTTTGTCCTCTTCCTGTTCTGCTGCAGCTCAACATTTAAGGATGCAGAACGAGCAAGCCTCCGAGACAGTGGCCATGGTGATAGTGACCAAGCTGATAGTGACCAGGATACTAATAAAGGCTCACACTGCGACACGTCTGCCAGGGAGGCCCTCAAGATGAAAGCAACAGCAGTTAATGGCCAGCCTTTTGAGCAGGGTGAGTGGACATCTTAAAGATGCCTATCGGACTCTTGCACTAGACATTATTTATAGTTTATCCAGTGGGAACATGCATGCACCTCACTGATCTTTAAGTGGGGGTCTACCATTTTGGGGGTGCAGCCAATGCAGCCACTTCTCCTGTCAAGAAGCTGAACTGTCATTAGATGCTGTAGCTGCAGTTCCACTTTGACTTGCGTGCAGCCTGAACTGTGTTTCAAAGATGACATGAAGGCGCCAGAGAGGAAGGCAGATGATAGTTTAAAAGGATAAAAGTGTTCCTTGGCTGAAGGTAGAAATTGCAAACATCTTCTGTCTGATTTAGCTATCAAACCACCTCATATGCATGGCAAAGTGTACCTCCGTAGGTGCCTTTCTTTGATCATGTCATTATTTTAATACAGGTTTGTCACATACATGTCCTGAATAAGATGACAGAGACAAGAAAACATGATCGGCACTTGCGGTGCAAAATGACAGATATTTATGGTGCAACACGACAGAGAGTTTCCACCTTTTGCTTGGAAAGACTCAGCTGTTATTGGTTTTGCTGTGGTTGCACTGTTTTGAGAGGAGCCTGCTTTCCGACTGAAAATAGAAATGTTAAATTTTATTTCACAAATCTGAAACGATCGGCGCTGCCAGGAGTATAATCATAGATGACTGTCAATCTGTTTCAACCTGGCTGACCTGATAGGGTCTGATATATTTAGCTATTGTGGATATAAACTGAAAATATGAGAGCAACTCTCAGTGGTAAGATAAAAGATAATGGGGGACTTGAGTGAAGTGGTGATGTTTCTCATTTCCTTGTCTGCACCTTGGAAGAGAATGGCTGTGGTCATCATGTCCCTGTGCAGTACTTTCCACACCATTTACATTGCTATGTACTGTTTGTTTGCAGCATGCTCAGGAGGGCAGAGATGGAAACACTCTTGCGGCTGCCAGAAGGATGTGCGAATCTCTCTCTCTCGATCTATCTCACTTTTATATATGTGTGAGTGTGAGTGTGTGTGTGCGTGCTATGAGGAATTATGGTAGACCAAACTTGACTCTGTGGGAGGTGTAAATTCAATCACTTTTTTTTGCAGCACATTTCTGAATCTGATTCAACCCAAGTTCTAAGGCCAATCACATGAAGAGATATTGAAGGAGATGTTTTGTACATGCAAAACTGATTACTTACAAGTGCAGCACTGACGCTTCGCTTGACAGGAATGTCAGTTAATTTATAGACCTGCATTTGTAAGATAAGAGAAAAGCGATGAAGTCGGGCTTTGCTTTTAATATCAACATGTTTTGCTAATGGCTTCCCTGCTTGCTTGTGAGGAATGCAGTTAAAAGGCAAAACTAATGGTTGGATTAAACTCTGTTCTCTCTCCTGGGGTTGGTCAGTTGAACATTAAATGGTGTCACTGTCCGCAGACTACAAGATGGAAGGTCTACATTATGCATTATGCCTTAGACGTGATCACACACACACACACACACACAAAACACCCTCCAACCCACATACTCCTTCTGTCTCTCACTGTCTCTCTCTCTCTCACACACAAACACACACCACACAAACATGCAGGTACATTTATTGAACAACAAAGCCACTGTTTTGCAGATTTAGACAAGATAGTGCTATTATCCAAAATGGAGACACCTCAGAATTTTAGTTCCAAATGCACCAACACAAAAGCTTGCGGGTTAAGTAGTATTGCTTTTATGTCTTTACCTTTACCATCCCTCTAGTCTCCTGGCTGCTTTGATACAGGTAATATATGCACCTGTGCAGCTTCCACCATCATGCACTCTGAATATTTATTCACTCTCACAGACACCAGATGCACAGTGGGTATGTTGCTAGGCTTTCTCTGATTCTATTTATAATGGGCAGGCAGTTTCTTTGTTTTTGAGAACACATTATTGTTGCATTCTACAGTTGCCCATAAGATCACAGCTATTTGTCACTTTGTCATGTTTCTGTTATGTGGCGGTGTAAATGCAGCAGCAGAATACATAAAGGTGCTCCGTCGTTTCAGAGCACGCATTTAACAAAATTTTACTCAGTGATAAATGTAAAATGGAGAGCAAGCAGAGCAGATGAAGGCACTCCCACTTCATTTAGCCTGTTTTAAACTATCAAAATCCCACAACAACTAACAGGACTGCTATACAAGCTAGTGTGCCTAGTTAATTTCCTATGTATATATTGTGTGTTATAGAAAAACCTGTAGAGTAGGACAATAAAACTGAACAACATATCCTTTTTGTGCAGTTTACAAAATTGGAAAAAAAAAAAGGGGGGGGGGGGTAATAGCTTAACCTTCCGAATCATACAGACAATATAAACAGTTAATATATGCCTTTTAATGCACTTCAGCTGTTAATTAATATGCTTGTCCTAAGCTATAACTCCTCTTTTGGGCACCCAAGTGGAGACTGCAAAATCCCTAAACACATATATATTATAACTGTAGTAATATAAACTATTTAATAATCTTAATTGCAGGATAGGATAAGTTATAGCTTTTGATAGACACTATAAGCTCATGTGTATGAGCCTATATATGCTTAAAACTACACAGATGCCATATATACAATGTTTACATGCTGGTAATAAATTCTAAGCAGAGAGGTCTATAATGTAAAGTATTATCTGAGTAACAATTTAATCTTATAATATAAACATGTCTTTCAATTACTCTGGGTTTTCTAGCACCATACAATAGTGCAAACTGCAAAAATACCTTACTCTGTTGTTGGTGTACCTTCTAAGCACATACATCCTTTTGCATCAGCATCATCTGCTTGCTCCTCCGCACTGGTGATAGGCAGCATGGAAATGAATTCAGCATCTCCCTGCTTCTCCTTGCTTATGCTTATTGTTCTGGCCTTGTGTATCTGTGCATAAAAAATACTTTTCTCTGTGGCGGAGAAAAGAAGACGGAGAAACACAAATGCACGGGGCACAGAACTGTAATCTGGGGTGTAGATGCATCAAAGCGTATAGCACTTACAATATGCAGGATCTGTGTTGCAGTTATGCCAAATCAAAGCCATAATTTAGTTCTCTCTTGTAAGATGCTTTTTGAGCAAATGCATATTTTGAATCCTGACAAAGCGCCATAATAGTTTATGCTAAGAACGTAACATAAGTTCTTACAACCTCCAGCATGAGAGGAAAAAACCATTGCTGCCTGAAACCCAGAAATAAAAATTTGTTTAGTAAATCTAAGAGTTGCTATGGCTTGTCAACATCTACTTGTGTTTTCAAAGATACATTTACACATCGTACTGACCCAGGACTAATGTTAGCGACCAAGAGAAGACTTTATTTCTACTGTTTAGATACAGCTTTAACAATAATCACAAAGGTTTCTGTTGTTTACCTTGCATCTGACAGGCCACATGCAACTTAATAAAAACTGTAAAAGCACAATTGATGATGATCATTGACCTGAGAAAACTTGACAAGGCACATGTTACGCTTATATCTTATATAAAAATAAATTAAAAAAAATTTAAAAAGCAAAATATAAAAAAAAGATCATAAAAAGATCAAAATTGCCAGATCATGGGACTAATTATTAGAGCTATCTGTTAAGAAAATGTGAGTCTGTGTGCATTAGCTGTGCACTGACTGGTTTAATTCTTCTCAGAGCACGTCTCACATCACACATTTATATAAAGAATCTTCAATCCTTTATATAAATACAATGTTTGTTATGTTTACTTAGCTGGGAATAGCAGCAGAACAACTAGCAGCACACAGAGGTAAAAGGTGGGGTTTTCATTTAGTGAAATCTGCAAGGTCTGTGTTTATGCATACACTCTTATATTGTACATATATTTATTACTCTCAGATTTAGCCATTCTTATATTTTGCTTGTTTTATGTTATTTTTGCACACCTTTGTTGCTTGTGAAGCTCGCACACAAGAATTTCACTCGCATGTACTGTACCAGTCTACCTGCACATGTGATGTGACAATAAAAGTGATTTGATTTGATATGCTCATTTTGATGCGAGATCTTTGTATAGAAAACCTCAGTGTGGGAACATTGGCCTATACAAACAGACAAAAGTCACATCTCATATACAATTAGGAGATGACATGATTTAAAATTACACCTATTATTCCTAAAAGTCTTTACTTTGCACATAAAAGACACACAACGTTACAAAGAAATGACTGTTGCCCTTTCCAGAAATCTGTAGCACACTGAATGCCATTTTAACATTTGTTGGGAAAAAAATGTAAAAATCTTTCCCTTCAACATTTTTGCAGACGTGGAATCTGTAAAACAGTTCTTATGTAAATTAACAACTCCATTTAAATCTGCCCAGTCCTTATAAATAACAGTTCCATTATATCCTATGGCTATGTGTGGGTGTATTGGTGTTCGTATACTTGAGCAGCGGTATGTGATAATTGTGGCATGTACTTTGCAAATGAGCTTCCACTGGCTGTGTGGCACATGGTGCTGCTTTTTACTGCTCTTGGGGGTTTTGGCATAGATGACGTATCTTTTTTTTAAATTTTGAACTTCCTCTTTGCGGTTCAGTATCCTCCAGCAAACTGGTCGAGGCCAGTTTATGCGGAAGGTGCTGTTGCCTTTGAAAAGGAGAAACTCTCCACCTCTTCTAGGATGAACGCGTTCATGTGGAGCTTCCTCTTATTCCAGGCTGTGTATTCCCATCCTCATCAAAGCCGGGTTTCAAAATGAGATCAAGTGCCTCATTCAGGGTTACTCATTTGCTCCACAGAATGGCATGTGAGCAAGATAGAGGAGTCTTATCTAGCTAATCAGAGTAGCATCAAGTCATGTGAATTAAATATTGCAGTTATTTATATAAATGAAATACAAGTTTTGATTGGAATTTTAGTTGCAGGAAAGTGATTTTTTATTTATGAGAGCGGAATGATGTGAAGATTTAACATCATATGTGACAAGATTGTATTAGCGCTGTTTGTGTCCTGTTTTGTTTGTGTCCCAATCTGTATTAATGTCTCCCCCATTCAACAATAAGCGTACAAGCCATCTATGTCTTGATGCATGCTCAGTCATCCAGGTAAGGAAATGCCAGAAAGTTGATTCTGTTCGTCTGGAGATAACGGAAAACACTATCCACAAGTAAACAAAATCAATTTTCTGGGATCTACAACATGTAAATATTTAATCAAATACTAATCAATTCATTGTTTGAATTTCTTTGTATATTTAGTGAAAGGGTACCTTTAAAACCTCAAAGTAATCACAACAAATGAAAACTTATTTTTTTAGATAAGTTTAATCAGTCAACAGAACAATTGGAGGATTCTTTGAAATATTAGTTTTACAGATTAAATTGCAGTTTGATTTTCATGTATAGCAAATTTAAGAAAAGTAGGATTTACCGTCAATTTACAAAGACGTGTTTGACATTTTTATTCATGTGGCTACATGCAAGACATCTCATTGCATCATTGTCAAATTAATTTCAATAGCAAAGTGTAATGGCGTCAGGAAAAACAACACCTTCTACATCATTACACCATGGAAATTGGCTCCGTGGTACGTGTTGCTTTCTGTGTGCTTATTGTACCCCTCCAGGGCTGGGTGTGGTGTGAAATGTAAACGATGGATTTACAACCCAAATATAGAGCGCTGTCCATTTCTCCTTTGTTGCTGACATTTAGTACCATGAACACGTTGTGCAGTCCTGTGTTGTGGTGTGCCGCATCAGCCAATCAAGCAGAATCTACTGCAGCCATGGAATATCCAGCGGACCACTTAAATCACCAGTACTCAATACTTTCAGTGTGGATTATATTTAAAGCTTATTGTTTGGCATTTTAAAAGAAGCTTATGAGAAAGATTTAACCTTAATTTTAGCCAGCGTCCAAAGACAGTTGTTTAGGGAGCTTGTTGATGAGTGTTTACTACAGCAGAGGTCCACAAGTGTTCAGAGAACAGCTCAGTTCACAATATGCATCCACTAAAAAAGATGAAAATGTGCCAATGAGCCCCTGGCTATGCACCAGAGTCCTTTAAAATAAATAAAAGAAACACTCAAGGTCAAATGGCACTTCCACAATCAAACTAAAATCCACTGACTTGGATATATTATTTTAGTGTTAATATGACAGTTTTTGAACTCCCTCCCAAACATTCCATCTTTTGAAGTTTTAGAAAAAATACACAAAAATGAAAATAATGAGCCCGCACAATGTCGAACAACATCCCAACTACGGAGTGTTTCAAAACTTTCTGGTCAGAAATGGTGAATGCAGTCATGCAAATTCAGGCTTGTTTTTCTTTCTTTTTTTTTGTTTATTTCACACAAACGTCTTCTGATGGAAATGTAAATGAAAAAAAAAACATCACTTCCTCTGCACCAGATGATATTTTCCAGGAAACACCTACACAGGTTGTTGAGAATAGCAGAGCGAAAAGATTTCATATATAGGACGAATCATTCATTTGGCACAATAACGGAAAAAGAAAAGAGTAAAATTAACTTTTTTTATATGACTTTTTTGTGTATCAGTACTTTAAGGTTGCATCGTAAGCAGTTTTTAGAATGAAAAACATGCATTGCTAAATTCAAACCCTCACATTTGCTGTCGCAATAAGCTGCTGTTGCTATTTATTCTGAAAATGTCTGGTGACACATACTCTATATCAACAAAGATACTTAGCTATGAGCTGGTTTTTAATAGCATCAAAATTTGCATCCGTTTGTGGCGTTTTATTATTGCTGCTCATCCTTCAAATGCCATCTACATCATCTTCTATTTTTTTTTTACTCACCCCAGCATGGTCCAATAACAAAATGTTTAATTGTTTTTACAGAGCAAGACAAATCAGTCCACTGCACCGATGAATGTCGTGCACTGGGACATTCTGACAGATGCTGGATGCCAAAGTTACGGGTAGGAAGCCAAGCAGACAGCGCCGATAATCGCACCAACCTTTTCATCCCTGTGGGAATGGATGCCATGGTAGAGACAGAGATTTATGGCACCATCAGCTGCAACAGCAGAAAAACCCTCAGCACGTTTGGAAAGGAACAGCGGGACAGTACAATCCTTGTGGCCAATGTCAAACCTTACTTAAAATCGCAGCGTGCACTAAGCCCACCGCTCCAGGAGAGTCCATCTGCGTCTAGTAGTCCCACCAAGAGTAGCGTGCCCCCGGACTTGGCCAACCAAGAGTCCAAAGAAGTGAGGGACGGGGGTTCAGACAGCAGTGCCTATGGCCCTCCAGATGGCCAGTGCTCCCCACTGCACACAGAATTGGAGGAGCCCTCCTACCTGACCTGCGAGCTCAGGCCCAAGTCCCTGTCAAGCAGTCTCATTCACAGCTCTGTCATCAGCCAGGAGTGTGGGGGGTCAGATTGTGCTCTCGACCCCCGGGACTCTGGTAACTGACAGGTGGGGCGATCCCGTTCTCTCTCACCTGCCAGGGGTGATGATGATATCACAGATCAAATGACCAAGAGCTGATTTAATTTGACCCACAGAGGTGTTCAGACACGCATTGTAACCAAAAACCATCTGCTTTGTATGTCTTTTCTTTTTGAGTTTGTGACTTGTTGTGTTCAAGTGAAATATGTGTCTTTGACTGCCGTGAACGTTTGGGGTGGGTGGGGGTGGGGGGGAGTGGGGGTGGGGGAGTGGGTGCCAATCAGTGCTTACCTGACTACAAGTGTTTTCATAGTGTACTGTACCCGTCGATTTAGGTGTCTGTATTTTACACATTTCAAACTCCAATTTTGTGAGGCTGTTGAACAAATTGCTACTGTTAAGCTATTGAGTCCTGTCTGCTTTTGTACAGTGAAGCTTTCTGTCTCCATTTAGTGTATAAGGAACATCTCTTTGAATATCACAGCAACTGAAATACATATCAGTGACGTTACATTCAAAAAGTGAAGTGTCTTATGAACTGTTAATGGTGGTGCAACAGGGAATGTCCCTTTTCATAAAACCATTTGAGGTTCCTCGAAAAACAATTTTTTAAGAATGTATTTGTAATTTTATTGTCGTCCTCTCTGCAGTTTATGTGAAAATAAGCTGAGCTTACACGTGAATGTGGGCCACTGTACTTGTTGTGTATTTTATTAAATTTGTATACACTGTGCGTGCATGGAAGGCAATTATTTTTGACTGGTGACAACTTCTGAAGCTGTCTTGTTTATGTGAGAGAAGTGCTTTTATGTCTACAAGGTGCTTAATGTGTGTTAATGACAGATAGCACTAGTGACTCTGCAAATGTGCCAACTTTAGCTATATACTGTATACCAGCACATGTGACCTAGCAGTAATAAAGATCTTAGTCACAGAAACTGCTAAAGAAAATCACAATCAACATTTTACACAGCTATTTCTATTTAATAAAGGCAAATAAAAACAGGCACTGTGTATTAGTGCACCCACCAGAAGACGCCTTGACTCCCTCTGCTCAATGCTTTTATTAAAAATATGCATCGTACGGTAGAGATGGATACATTTTCAGGGATATTTTTAAATTCAAAGTCATCCCAGCTGCTGTCAGTCTGGGCTACTTGTGATTATAGGTTTGTTAAATATGCATGTTTCCTGACAAATGATGAGACGTGACTCTATGAAAAAAAAGTGACATTCAGCAGTAACAAGCAGTTACAAGCAAGGACTTTTGCAACGAATTCTTTGATTAGATAAAATGAAAGTTTAATGATCCCTGTGGGGGGAAGTAGGTCATTGCAGCAGCAAAGGATTGAACAAATAGTGCTATTAGAGGTTATCACAACTATAAGCAAAAAAAGAAAAAAGAATTATACATCAAGCACAAATAAAACATCTTCACTGTAGCGATTTCAAGGTTAGGAGAACCTAGCGTTTAATATCCAGTGTTTTATAGTCTTTTTACTGACTGTACAAAATGTTCGATATTTGCTCCCTTCCTCATTACGAGAGCAAATGTGCAAATTTGCTGTTTGGATGCACTGTACTCTATTTACTATTCAATCAAATGCAGAAGGGGTAGGTGTAGTGACAGAAGGCCATAGTCTGCAGACATATTCAAACAGACAAACTGCAGCAATCCATCCATTTACTAATTTCTCTCCTGCTTTGCAAATGTGGCTGCTGGTTATCCATTGCAGCAGAAGACAGGGATATATATATATATTTTTCCTTTTTATTTTTATTTTTGAAAACTGCCAAAATACCCGCTTGACACTCTGTGTATGGAGAGATTAAACATAAGCATGAATGTATGTTTACAAAGTTAGATCACTAAACTTCCTGGAATCCTGGAAATGTAAAAGTGTTTTCTATTTTCTCATCTGTAAAACCATCACACAAAAGCCTCTCGCTTCTTTTTACTTAGTTTAGTTTAGTTTCTCCATCTGGAGACACTGACTTTTGTACCCTGGCTCAGTGAGCGGTTTGAGAATGCCTTGTTTTTCATGAGCTCTGGATAACAGAATCCTGTCATCTACTGAGAGCTGACTATAAGTACGACTCAGTTTCTCCTCGGGGAAAACACATTAATTTGGATTTTGATTTGCATTTGTTTTGGTGCTGGTATTGACACAATTCCAGACCTAGATGTCTCATCTCAGCAGGCAGCTCTGATGAGCTCATCTGCATAAGTTGAAATACTCTTTGAGAGGGAGATTGCGTGGGTCACAGCAACTCATCCCATTGAAATACAGACAGAAACATCACATCATTTTATCTGTATCAGTCCCAGGGTTTCAGAACACGGGGGATGAAGACAGGTGAGCAGAATGTCAAGTGGAAAAGGGTTGAACCATTTGCTGCGACTCTTACTCCTCCAACTTTTGAACACTATATCACTTAAGGATGTAATACAGGTTAAACTTCCACTTCTGCAATAATTATGCAAAATTTGCTTTGAAGCAAGCCTTTTCTTAATTAACACTGTGCTACAGTACAGCTGTTTGACAAAAAGTGCTATGTTGTCGAGGGGAGCTGAATACAGATTAAGGACCAGCATGCAGTGTTGGATGAATATGACTTGTCTCTCAGAATGATTACAGTCACAGTGAAAGGGAATTACAGACAATGAAACTGATATGTGTAATACCTCCATTCTTCTACATTTTACATACACAAATGATCTATTCAAATGAAAATAGAATGAGCACTGTACCATTCAGTTGTGAAAAATTGACATGCTCACCCTGAGTACTTAAGCTTTTAATTCAATAATTCAATAACACAGCCGATTAAGAGCTTGTCTTCCACCTCCACTAAATTCTATGGGAGATGGTTCCACTTGGCTGAAAACTGTTGGTGGGGAAACAACAGTAAACAATACTGAGAGTGTAGTTTTCATTTTAACTCAGTCATGTCGTTGAACACAGCGTGCATGCCTTTAGGGGGAATTTTCAAAACGCTGCTTTTTAGGTTTATTTGCATTTTAAACCTAGAAAACAAACGTGCAAATAAACGGCTTAAACAGGGCACTATTAGGTAATGTAAACTACAAGCCAGAGCATTTATCTTAAAGAGATTTTAATTTGATAACATGGTTATATAGCCTAAAACATAGTGAGTGAATTCAAGTCATATTGAAAGAATCTTTTCTCTTTTCCAGTAAAAAAAAAAAAAAGGAAAGTGCTGCAATGGGACACGATCCAAAGATGACTCTAATTGGTTTTCTGAATAAAATTTGCTGTCATTTTTATAGGTTTAAATCTGGAATAAAAGAAAAACTTTAAAAGTCATTTTCATGCCTGGAGTTAGATAGGATGAGAAATGCAAGCCTCTCACATCTTTGTGAGAAATGCAGTACGACCCTACAGCCAGCAATCAGTTACAAGTGGGGAAAATACTCTCTCATCTCTGAAGCTCACTAATTTACACTTATCTAATTTATATCTTGTTTCATTATTTTGTACAAAAAAACAAAGTGTCAAAGACAGTTTGTTGTTTTCCTGGAGGATACGGACAGTTGCAAAGGCAATTCGATTTTAATCAAGAACAAGTTGAGGTGCGGAGCTGTGCAGCATCAGAAAATCAGAAAACACTATCAGATATAAAATCACCATTAAGAACTGCCTCTGAAAATACTGGGCACAGTTGTCAGGCTCATGTACTGTGCCCAGAACGATATGACCATGCCCGTGGTATTAGATGAGAGCGGCACATTTCGAGATTCTGAAATCATTTTGTACTAAATAACAAAATGGTGAGATGAGATTTCTACTTAACTATAGTTGCTTTCAAAAATCCAACTTAAAGAAAAGACCAAAATGATTAGCATCAAAATAAACATTATTTATTCATCATTTTATTTATTTCTAAATACATAAATAGCAAGTAATTATTAATAGTAGCTCCTTAGTGTAGCTGCTTAGAGAACAGGCACATGTCTCTTTGAGTTTTCAGAGTAAAAATCTGACAAATCAAATTTGGGGAGCTACCCACTGTGGCAAACCCGTGTGACAAGCAAGCAGCTGAAAGTAGCTTTATTAGTATTTACACAATATTATTGTTGGAGATGACAGCTGTTAGTGTACTGTATAATCTTTAATAATATCAGATCATTTATCAGTGTATTTATGTTTTATATTAATCAATGTCTACAAAATATTTAGTAACTACACTGCACAAAAGTTCCTTCCAACATATAGTTAGGTGAAAGTAGAAAAAATGATAATACAGAAATACTTATTTAAAGTAAACGTACATTAGAATTGTACTTCAGTGCACTAATAGAGTAAATGTACTTCGAGTCCTCTCAACACAGTAGTTCATTCCTGTTGTCTGGGCTTAGATGCAGTGGTACTGGAGATGTCATATCAACTATATTGATAGCTACTCTCCAAAGAATGAAATTGGTGGTGGCTCTGCCACCCCTTTACACACAGCCCCTGTCAGGTTAGCTGTTCGCTTTGTCTTCATTTTTTATGGCTAGCTAAACTTGCTGCTTACTGTAGTTTCATGTTTAGTGTAGAGGCACGGATCAGGGTATCATTTTTAGGTAAGTAAACATTTTTACCACAATCTGTCAAGTCACGGTTGTTAAAGTTGTTGAGTTACAAGGATGAGAATACAATTTTCTACTTCAGCTTATACATTGCTGTTGTCACTAAATTTAAAACCTCCACTGCATGTTTCTCTGTAATGATAAAATACAGACTATGCACTGTGTCTTTTCATGTACTTGTATTTTTTAAAAGAATATAGAGCTGTTTTAGTGATTAAAAGAAACAAAAACTCATGATGATTGTAAAATACTCGTGAAAACAGACTGAGAAAAAGCCAAACAGTTAACCAAATTGATTAATGGGTTGTTAAATTTCTACCAGGCACAGTGACATGGAAATAAATGTACCTGCCAACTTTCACTATTCAGTAATGATTTCCTTAATTTGGATTCAAGGTAGTGCTGTAATGATATGCATGTGTTGAAGCAACAGCAATTTCACAGTTTATTTTTTCTTTATAACAGTGGACAGACTTGACAGGGCAGCAAAGGAGGCATTTGCACAATACTGTCCTTTAAACATCGTTCTGCTCCCATGCTTAAAAGATCTATGCCACCACAGAATGCATTGAGTCCTCATTCAGACTCATGGGAATTAACACTCCTTTTGTTGACCCCGTCTGACAGAAAATTCCCGACTACACAACCGTTTCATTTTAAGTGGTTGTTAAGAAGGTGTTACTAACACATTCTCCTATGGGAGGAGTTCAAATACACGCCAATCTGTCAATCATGATTAATGTTTAACGCCAAGAAAGGATATAGCGAAGGGAAGCGATCCGGCAGGACTTCACACAGGTTTCACTATGTGCTACTGGGTCATGACATACTTTCCTCACTTTGAATTGGGCAAAAATAGTCCTCTACATGCCTTTTTAGTGACAAAGTGGGCCAATATCTGCATAAAGTGGAAAAGCTAATGCGTTCTGTCATATGCTCAAAAGTTCTCAGTCTAAAAAGCTTCACCCTTTAAGTGCTTTGTCTGCCATCATAAATAAGATGGAAAAGAGAGAAAGGAGGCACTAGACAGAACCAGGCAGAGTACAGAAACTTGCCCAGCCTTTTAGAATCAATAGACAGTTTATTAAATCAATACACAGTTTGGTGTAGCAAAACCTGGCTGTCTGACAAAAGTGGTAGATGTTCAAGAAGATTTAAGTGTCATGCAGACATAAGTGCACGATCCAGAGACTTTTCAGACCCAGCAAGCCTCACAATTTTCAGCTGTTTGACATTGGTGAAGCAACAGCGAGGGTGCGGATGTCACCTTTGCTGTTTTTATAAAACGCACTGTATGTTAAGCTTCTCAGTTGGTTAAAAAGGAGAAATCTCATTAGCATTTACTGGAAGTGGGCTCGAAAGTTAATGATGCAGCCAACTTGTCTGGAGGAGGTTTTAGCTGGAGTTAGTTGGGAGATTTCAAGTTTGCATGAGGATGCATACATTAGCACATTAACTACAAAAGAATTTTGATCCTTTCTTTGTATAGAAAACCACAATTTTTCTTTGCATTTCAATTTATTACTCAAAACAACTTTCAGATATCTTAATATGTGTCCTGCAATGCATATATATTTACTTGTTTTTGCATCTGTTGCACTGTATAAGCCATGCACCATTGAGATTTCTCAAAGGTGACACGAATAATATTGATCGTTACAGTTCTGCTATCTTTTGGCATTCATATGGATATTACTTTAACACACATCAACGACCTGATCACTGTTGCGGCAGCTGGACAATGTGCTCTACCTCTTCACTCAAACTCCACAGGAATGACTCACAGAACATGACAAAGACCGCTTCACATATGCCCCACCCACACAAGCCTGCAGGATGCAGAAAAATCAGTTGCCAACCTCCCAGTGCCAGACACCACAGGATAGCCCCAGAAGTCCTGTGACCGTGCCCCAATGGGGCCATGAGTTTGGTCTGTTTTGATGACACAAGGGGAACCGGCACAATCTTAGCCGATTTTTAATGTTGGGCTAATCTGTATATATAACTTCCCTTTAGAGCATTTTTATGACAAGTATTGTCAGAAAAATTCAACTCACAAGCCAAAGAAATGCTGTTACAGATGGTGTGAAAAGGATAAGCCAAAGCTACATTTTAAAGTTTACCATTTTGCAGCAATTTCACTAGTATTAAAGCCCTTATACACCCATTGTCCACCCACATAGGTGTTTTTTCACTTGTTTTAGCTGATTAAACCTCCCCAGAGGACTGTGTGGGTGTGTTCAGGCAAGTGCTCAACTGACATCTCCCTCACTCTCCTGTTGGTTTTATTTCACCTGTGGGGTCAGTCAGTTTAGACCTTTATGATTATTAGTACACAGACTGTGGGAACATCATGTAATTCCTAGCCAAGTTTTGCACAAAAAGAGATTGATTGGAATAACGTACTCATCGGAGCCTTACTAAACTTGCCATTTCGGACACGCAAACAAATTGCATATAAATGCAAATCAGTGATGAAAGCTCACTTAAATTGGCTTCCAGTCCAGGTAGTTTTATATCTCATGTAAAATATAACAAAATTACAGAATTGCTGGGACTTTTAGGGGGAAAAATATCAAAACTGAAAAAAAGAAATGATTTTAATTACAGTTTTGTTATTATCTTTTGGGGGGTTGCTTGTTTTAATAAGCACTTGAACTCGGATTATTCCTCATTCACCTTTTCTTTCACTGTCTTTAATATTCTGCAGTGTTGAAAGCAATTGGCCATTTTGACGTGTTTGTTGTTAGTCTGTTTCATTTTTTTTTTTAAATCTGCCGATTTGCTACAGCCTTAGGTATACTCTAATGCTTGAGGAAGAACGCTTGTATTAGTAGCCAGGGATGAAAAAACCCTATCATTACATTATACAGCACAGCCAATAAAACATTAAACATGTCTCGCTGTGACTAAATTGAAGTTTTCTGGGTCATCTGTTGGTTGGTAATGAGCAAAGTGACATATTAGCGATAGACTTTAGAGGTTCACTCATTGAAACAACTGGTACACTTGGAGTAGTACGGCCATGGAAATTGTCCTTCATACTCAAGCACCTTTTTATACTCTGATTAGCTGTACTTTGGTATATAGGTTAAGCAAATTTTATGCAGCTTTGACACCTCCTGTTGAGAAGCACTGTTATCATAAATAAGGCATTTAAGAGAATATCCTCATCCACCTATCATCGTGTTTCACCCAGAGAGAGATCAGTCCGCTGGCATAAAACTATGAAAGGCAGCTGCCAGCAACCCCCTCCCTCTCTGAATGAGCAAAAGTAGGTTAACCATAACACTGTGCAAGTCTGGTAAATATCACAGCAAGCCAAACCTCTCAACCTCATAATGACAGCGTTTGTCTACATGAACTCTTATAGGCCACTTATCGTAGTGCCATACGTTGACCTGTCAATCGGGTTGCTTAATTTTTTTCCTTAAGGAAAGAGATTTTCTATGCAAATCTGTGCAACCGCTAATACAGCTCAAACAGTGGTGTATCAGCAGAGGTAAACACATGTTAAGCATCGGTGTTATTACAGGGGATCGGATTATTGTGGTGTCTGTGATTATGTGTAATCTGTTTAGTCATGACACACGCACACTTTCATTTACATGTAAACGTATTGATGGATGTTGTAATGCTTTTCATTTCCACTGGCAGCTGTTTGATGATAGCGTCTTGCGAAAGGCATTCATCAACTACAGTACAACTGTGAGACCCGCAAACTGGACATGAATGTCCTGTGGGGCTGTCGTTCCACAAGGAGAGTGTATTTATAGATGTGAAACGGATTCATCATGAATGCCCAGCTAAGGTAAACTGCGGCCCAGAACAGTCTATAGTGTTTTAAGAAGTAATGCCAAATCTAATAATTTTGGCAGCTGCAGGAATGCATGACCTTACGCCGGGATAAAAATATGATTTGTTTAAAGGAGAGCATGACAAGGTGCCATGGCACTTGAGTGGATTAGTACAACCCCCTGGGAAATCATCCATTTTCAGCTCTTGCATGGGTTTGAATCTAATTGCATGCAATGCTATTATATATCTCTTCTCAATCCTGTTCAGGATCACTATACATTCTTAACAGCAAAATGATGAAGACAGATGAGATTTATGTAAAAGCTTGCAAGCCCTGAGACTCAATGGATAATAAAGCCTTTTTTCAGGAAAGGTTTCTCCTTATTTCATCTGATCTTTTTCTTATTAGTTTAACTATCAAATGAATGCATTGATTTCAAAGCACTGTAACATACAGAAAAGGCCACATGTTATCACTGTATATTAAATCATATTTCTTGTAACCTCTTTAGAGCATATCAAGGACAAAAAAATTACAAAAGTAAGCGTCAGAAGTTATGAAATGATTATTTATACATTTTAGACAAATGTGCATTTTAAAATGAATTTGTTCATTAGGCCTTCCCTTGCTGTAACTTCCTGTGTAGTGATGGCTAACAAATCCGAATTATCAGCACAGTAATTACAATCATGTGATTGTGGCTGTTGCAAAATTGTCACTGGGCAAAACAAACACCACTCGGGCTTTTATAGAAGCAGGGTCAGAGCAGTTTAGGTCAGTGATTTCCAACCGGAGATACAAGTACCCCGATGGGCAATTTTGCAGTTGCCAGGGAAATGAAAATATTAGCTTCACTAATTAAAAAAGAAAAGAAGAAAAAAACAGTGAAATTACATTTAAATTCAATAACTGCAGTTACTTATCCATGACTTAACAATTACGAGTTAAGTCATGAATCAGCAGTAGAAAAAGAAATCCAAAAGGAATGCTTATTTGAGTAAAAGAGATAAGTAATGGTCAAAAAGTGAATAATTTAAATCGCCAGCTTAAGGTATACTGACCCAGTAAAAGGTTCAGTATCTGAAGGTAATTTAGATATTTCATAGAGGTAAAATAGATTAAAGCAAACCACAAGGGAACTATCTGAAAACAGAAGGGCATAATCAGAGATCACTTGGAATTTGTACTAGGGAGCTGGCAGGTTAAAGACTGTTTAATGTCCAGCCTTACTGTGTTGGACATTTATGTTCACACACGGACTTCGATTGCTTAAGGGCATTAAGTGCAGCGCTACTGTGACAATGAGCCAAACAGACACACTTCTGTATTATTTTGTCTGGCTTTAGGCATTGTAACGGTGAGACAAAAAAAAGGGAAAAAAAACATCATGAGGTTAAACTGGAAATTACAGCACTGAGATGTGTAATTATGGTCCAGCACACTGTGACAGAAACAAGTTATTAGACTTGTCAATTTGTTGTTTTATACACTTTTTAGATTTGAAAGAAAGAAAGAAAGAAAGAAAGAAAGAAAGAAAGAACGAAAGAAAGAAAGAAAGAATGGTTCTTGTTCTTTTTTGATAGTAAAACACTGTAATAAGACAAAGTTTGAGGAGTACCTGAGAGTAAGTTGCTTTAGCAAAAACAAATAATACATTGCAAATAAAAAGTCTTGGGTCACTAACATCCCCAGGCATGAATTTGAGAAACCGCGGAGAAACTATGCATGCAGACTTTGTACTGAAAGACATGCTGCATAATATAGAAAAGCTGAGGACAAAAACAGAAAAAAGAAGAATGTGAGGGTCAATTTGGAAAGAATCGGTGACCTCTGTGTTCATTCTACAATGATGATAATGGGCCATAATTAAAGTCAAAAACCCCAGGGCATGCATTGTGTCATATCTGCACTGATTAGAGGTTAAGAAGGTCTCAAAGTTGACCTGAATCTTAAATTTGTCTCATTGGAGCACTTTATGGAAGCAATAAAACAGAACCAAAGCACAGGTTGTCAGACAGCCAGGATCAATCTTTGGAACATCTTTAAACAGCAACGATACTCGCTCACTTTGTCATTTCAGGCAATAACTGGCAGCCCATTTGAATAAGTAAATGTTTGGATCAGTGGGAGCGCTAGGATCAAAACTGTTTGTGTTGGAGTCAAAACACTGTTTGCAATATTGACCACAGAGCTGTGACTACAGTAAGATCCAGCTCTGAGGGTTCTGTGTTTCGTCCATCTGGTCGATCTTTTTTTTTTCTTCCTGAAAACTGTAAAAGAAACGTTTTTAAGTTTTACAAATAGTTCTTTGTGCAATAATTGTTTTGTCAGATGTCCAAAGTCAGATCACGCGAGGTCTGTTTACTGTTTACCTAAAGCTTAGACAAAGCCAAAATCAGAGGCAGCTCATAAAATGAGTTGGATTCCCATTTCAGATGTGCATGCTTTAACTGCCATCGGCTGTAGGCTCCCCATTAGACTGTGACGCAATACCTCCTGTCCAATCCACTTTAATTCTAAATCTCATTGTGCTCTGTCTGCAACAAGGACACTGCAGACAGAAAAAAAAAATCAAATTGCTCCAGATATTTTAACCTTGGTGATTAGGCGACCGACTCCTCAAGGTCACTAATGTTGCTCATAATAAAAAAGAGTGTTTTAATGAAATGAATCTATCAAAGCTTCACTAAGAAATGTGTGCAGTTCTTCAAACCGTGCACCCTTATCACCGAATCCTGGGCAGGATTTCATGCAATTTGTGAAAGCGAATGTGTTCTATTCACTATTCCCATTCCTGAAAACTCCATGTGTGGATGAAAATGGCAGCCAAAGTGGAGTTTCATTCTGGCTCAGATGAGGTGAGGGAGCATTTGCATTCCCCTTGATTCCTTACTTCTTCCACCTGTTAGTGAGTGGCATGAAACATAACCATCCAGCATGATGTTTAAATATCAAAATCCACCGGCTCTGTGAGCCTTTCTGCTGCTCTAAACAAACAGGTTTTTTCACTGATTAAAGCCAAATCAAATGGGATTAATATATTAGTAAATATGAATACATCTGTTTGAATTAGATTGAAATAGAAGGCCTCTTAGAAGGGTGGAAATTATTGCCATGGCAGAAGCAGCAAACCTGTTTCCAGGTTTTGATTGGTCGACATGCTACTGGAGAACTCTGCTGGATATGCACCAGAGGTACAATAAATGAGAAACTGAACACATTTCGAGCTGCCTTGAACAAACTGAATGTTTATATGGAGTTTCCTTTGGGGATTTAGTTCTTGCACCAGAGGGAGAAGTGATTGCGTGGGCTATCGTCATCTTTTTTTTTTTTTTTCCCAATCCATTATAAAGACTCTTCCGTCATATGTGATCCTTTTCCTCCGTCATCTTGAGAAAGGAGATTAGAGCTGGATCTGAATACCATAGTGCACTATGTTGCTTTTTTCTTCTTCTTTTTTTCTGTTTATAACCACCTCTCATTGACCTTGATGGAAACACTAGAGCAATTGTAACTTGGAGGGGGAAAAAAGATTGCTGAAATAGTCTAGCTAAAAGAAAAGTTGGCATGTAATGCAATGACAAAGGTCGGAAGTAGCATCTGAATAGAGGGTCGTGTTGGAGTAAGGACATGTGGGGACAAAAAAATCTCTTTCCTTTTCCCTTTTTAGGACAGTGCTTTTTTCAGGCTGAAGGAAATCAAAGGAAACACCATGAAGAACCTTGTATGGGAGCCTCACTACTGGCTTCAATACAGCATCTGACAGCCACTTTAAGAACTTTATCTTCAGGCAGTTTTGCATGGAGCGCAGAAGTCTCCCCCCTTTTCTAAGCGAGCCTTTGTTCTACTGGTCTCAACTCCACAATACATTTTCTCTTACAGTCTCTTTTATCGCCTTTCTGAAACCTGTAATATGATAAGTGCCTTTTTTTTCTGCCCAACACTCTATGCTAAATTTAGTCTTATACTTGCTACTAAGATTTGATCACCTCATCTTTTACCACTAGAATAAAACCATAATTATTTTGCTAGCTTTCAGCCACTTCTCCTTCCATCGATAGCACACTGATCACTTTAAGCTGTCGTCACCCTCCTGGGGCAGAAATTGAGAGGGAACTCGGCACAGTGCAGAGGCTAATTGCCCATTTCAGTGCAAAAAACCTCATATAATATTATTGCATCCTCTAACAAACTATGCAGTGCAGAATTATAGAGAATTTCAAGCTACAAAACTACTCCGCAAACTGGAGTGTGGTATATAAAAGAAAGGGAAACTATAAAACTCTAGCTTACAGCGAAAAAATTAGTTCACAAGATATGGATCATTTATTTTTTTCTAATAGTGTTTTATTAGCTTTTCATTGCATCCACAAAGAAGGGGGGAAATCACATATTTATGCAAGTGACAGACAGGAATGCAAAATAATGCACAAAACAAAACACACATTCAAGTCACCCTCACATCCACCAGCACAACCTTGCTTATCACGAGTTCGAAAGAGTAGCTGTAACACTCTGTAATTCCCACACAGTATACATGCATGATATGCATAATTTCCATCAGATATTCCTCTGTGTTGCTGTGTGATGAATTAGCCCACACTTCATGCTGAATGTTTGCATTTCCTACTCCATGTGGAAGAGAAGAAAAAACAAGGAAACAAAGCAGAATAAATTATCTGTGGTTTGAGAAAACTTCCAACTAAATTCCACTTTATGTATCTGTCATGCTTCATGTTGGAATTTTGGAGCTCTCTCACCCCCTACCACCCCAGTCAATTCAGCGGAGGATAACATCCAGAGGAAAGTGTTTTACATGAATGAGTTGCTGCTTCACAGACGGAGTAACTTATCATTTGAAAATTCATGCGAGTATAAAAATCATGACGAGTTATGCGGTTTGACACAGTATCAATCAGATTTTGTTTTGCAGGCAGTGTCTTGTGCTTTCAAAGCTATTCTCAGTGGTCAAAAAGATTAAAGGCCTGGTCTATGAGTGCAACTACTGGGCATCGTTTTGCCAAGAATAGACTTCAAGCCTTCAGCATACACCACTCTAACCCTGACAGGGCATGGACATTTACTTCTGAGTGGGGTTCTGCGGTGACAGGCGCCAGGTTGTTGGAGCCTTTTGTGATCTGTGGGTTGAAGGGCGTGGCTTTGTTCCAGGTTATCACGCGGATATTCGGTCACATTGGTATATATACAGTTTTTAGGCTGGGCCATCATCTTAGGCTTCATGTCGTGTTCCTCAAATGCTGCTGAGCCATTCTGGGCTAAGCGTGCAAATTTAGGCAGATGGCGCGTGTCAAAACAGCATTCACTTGAATGCCAAGACCCAAGGTTTTCCAGCAGAACAATGCATTGTAATGAGATAAGGTTTATTTATCTCAACTGGTGGGCGAGAGTGATTTAAATGTCGTAACTCAACCGCTACACAGTTAATCGAAAGTTTTTAAAAAAGCGACGAGCTTCATTGAGACCACATCTCCAATAAGTGACCTTGGTCTGTCCAAACGATCTTTGTTGACAAAGCTGATACGACATTTTGAGTGTCTTGGGTTATTCTGTGAATGAGAGTTCAATCATCACATCATTAATGGGTTTGGAGTGGGGCCAGTCATTCATGACACTCTGCTTTATAGCTTTGCCAGAAATCTCTGTGCTGAAATGAGAAGGTTGTAGATATTTTCTATGGAGCTATTTCCTGACCAGAGGGTGCCTTTGATTAATGGCTTTTTCGCTGCGAAGCCATTTAGGTAATCCAAAAGAATAATCTTTCCATGTCTTTGAAACCTGAAACTGAGCACAATGACCAAGGCTGGCTGTCTCCTCCTCACAAATTACTGCGCTAATTAGTACTTATGTGTGTCAACCAAGATGTTTTAAGTGAATTGTTTTGTCCTTTTGCTCCGGCTTTGCGTTTCCATTTATGATTATTTTAAAGTAACTCAAGAGGTCTTTCTGTGCTGCAGCAACAATAGCCACATGTATGAATAGGTCCTGGATAAATAATGGCTCTAGAGAGGCTATTTTGCATGATTATATTTATTCAGCTCCGGTGGTCCCTTATCCAACAAAAGCAATTTACAGCCATATTGATCATAGGCTCTGTTTTATTAGTCAACAAAATCAGTTTTTATTAGCCTTGGATTTCTTTTGCTTAGGAGAGCTCCGTGTTGACTGATCTTGATTTGTGTGTACTCAAGTTATTGTTTTCTGTTTTTATTTCTTTAGAACTTCATGCCTTCCATCACTCTCCAGACTGTTGTAAAGCTTAATAAAAAAAAAAAAAAAAAAAATCCCCTCCAAAATCCATCTCAGTAAGTAAATATAACTGCTTCCCTTCAAAGCCTGTTGAGTGCTTCTCTTGACTCACATTGACTGGGCATTGCCTAGGAGACTCAGCCTGCTCTCTACACCACAAGTGTTAACGCCAATTAAACCCCTGGCACCACCCTGTCATTCTCCACATTCTGTGACATATGAGTGATAACACAGACCCTTACCTACAGCTCTCATCTGACGCACATTAAATGGCACTAGACCCTTGCGTTTCCTGACATTTTGCAGAAATCGATTGCAATTTAATCAGTGTGAGCGTGCTGCTATCAGCCACGCTTACACCAGCTGTTTTTTTGTGTTACCTGGGTCGAGTTCTCCGTGCTGGGAGGAAAAGAAAACAAAAAAACCCCCAAGATTTACGGCAATTTCAAACTCCAACAATATGAAATTCTCATTAAATCAACCATAAAAAAAGATCAAGACAAGATCACAGCCTCAGAGTTGATAATAATAATCACAGATTTGATGTTCCTGTGAAAGCATATTTCCATTCAATTTGCACGCTATTAGATTTATTGTCTATTTTGAACACTCATTACTCCCCTTCTCCCTCCCCTTCTCTCTCTCTCTCTCTCCGCCTGTCTTGTTGTGTGTCTCTGTCTCTCCCTTTCTCTTCCCCTCTGGTGGTAAGTTCAATAATTATCCCATTATTCTTTGAAGTCTTTGTGAAATCCAAGGCCCCCAAACAATCCCTCAACATGTGAATACATGGTCCTTTTAAGTATTCGGGGTCCTACGAGGTAGCCGACAGCTGGAATACTCCCGCTTTCAAATTCCAACAGGTCAAAATAAACCCCCAAAGAACGTGGCTTTAAAGAAGGAAATATGTGGAACATGTCACTTCTCGGAGCTTAACTCATACACTTTTTCTCTGAGCTAAGGTGTGCACCGAGGCCGGATTTAAACTGCCAGAAATTATCTCTGAACTTAAAGCATTGTGTGCCAATTGAATCCTCATAACACCACCATTGCTTACTGAGGCGACCACGCAAACACTCACAGATGCCTCAAGGTAACTACAAGCAAACTCTATAGAGCTCAGTTCTCAGATGAACAGACTGAGCTTTCCAAGAGTGCTTAGTACCATTTTCTTAATGACTTAATTGGGTGATAATATGTTAAAAATGTTAATTTGTCTCTATTTTAGGAAAACCTTGAGTTCCATTGCCGGCTGCAGATCCTCGCACATGTGCAAGCTCGCACACACAGACGCGAGTTATTATCCACTCATCCTTTGAATTTGCAATTATGTATGCACAGAGTGTCACACAGAGAAATCAGGAAAAATGAATATACCGGCACATGTTCCTATTTCTACGTATATCCAGATGAAATATTGATTATTAATGGCAGCAAGAAACCTGGGCTATTAAGCAGAGTAACATTCCACAAACACACTTTCTCACTTTAATTGAGTAGAGACATTAATACGTCAGTGATGTACAAATGTCTGGGTCCTATCTGCCACTAGGTATTACTCTGGGTTACTGCCTAGGGCGATACAAATATGAGCTGAAAATGAAAGCAGCTCTATAACTGTTTGGATGGTGGATGGTCTGATAAACGTGATAGAAATACTCATGCAGTTCATGTCGTCTCAGCCAGTGCTCTTCCCTGTTTTATTGCTAAATCCGTATGGGAGCAAGAGAGGTGATGGTCAACTGAATGATCATCGTTGGTGCGGAACATGGGACATCACACCAAGGAACAGCAACGCATGTTGATACATGCATGCAAACGCACGCTCACAGTCTTAAATATACAGCAATGCACTATTAGACAGCATGCATGCAAACACATGCTGTGAGGTAATTATCATGTGTAAACAAATGAACGCCACACAATCTTTCCCATCACTAAATGAATGCAAAAATGAGTAAAAGACATGCGACCCCATAACTTATTTAATACAGTGCAGTACAAGTTGGATGCTATCATGACTGCAAATGATCACGCAAAAGATGTGAGCAGAAGCTGTCATTAAAGGCACAATGTGTGTTACCGTGGCAACATCATAGAGACCTCCATCTTTTTAATGCCATGGTTAGGAACAATCGACGCTGCACCCAATCCCCATGTGAATTAAAGGCACATAGCTAAATAAAGCTCAAGTACCCCGCTGCCACACTTTTACAATCCACTGTTTGTCTCTTCTCTTTAGGGAATTCTGTAACAACCTGTTTCTGTGGGGGGAAAGTAGGCAAAGTGTCAACACTCCACAATCAAAGTAGCTCCCTGTTAGCTGGGATTTAATTTTAAAATAATCACTGAACAAAAAGAAAAGAAAAAGAAAAAGCAAATGATGAAACTGGTAAATTTTGATTGTCACACTACTACTTGACGGTAATTGTTCGACACAATGATGTCTCTTTTCACTCCTTCACTGACTGATTTAACGCAATCACAAAGGTGACATCTTGTTTCCCTCATTTGCAGTTTCATTCAGTGTCCTTACTCTAGCTTGGTTAAATGTCTAACTCTTCACACTTTGCCATTTTGTACCACAGTGACCTCTCTGGCCAAAGTAATTACCTCAGCTCTTGAGTCGTCCAAGTCATAGATAAAGCCCAACAGTGATATTTCTGCATCAGATTAGCAGATTGGCTTTTGCAGGCTTCTGTGACTTACAGAACAGTTGTTCATTCTAGACTAACGTGGTGCTCTCTGCTTGTTTGTTTATTCATTAGCATTTGATCTGTCAGCTGAAGAAGAGTTGTCTTTGGTTTACAGCAGTCTTGTCAGCATGAGCAACCGAGATAAGGTGAATGTAGTATTTAATTAAGATGTGGGTAGGAAGCCTTCCTGGTATCTGCGTACATACAGACACCACACAGCAATTGACCTTAGTGAACATGTCAAGACTTTATCTTGCTCCCATCAGCTCCCAGCAGGAGTTGTGAAGACAGTGAATAGCTTTGCTGCAAGGCAGCTTTTTGATTTCCACAAACAGAGCATTTTTTAAGTGTTTGTTTTGGATGTTATTTTTCAGTCAAGTGAGGCAACATTATTTTATGCTTCTTGTCATAGTGTTTCCAAAATACCTAAATGCTAATTAGTGTGAGTCATGGGGTTTTTTCTGCACAGTCAAATTATCTTTCGCCATGCCTTACTTCAAAATATGTGTGGCAGACTGAAATGAAATGAAATGCATGAAGTTCTTTTTAAAAACTGAAAATCAAATTAAGAGTATTTCCACAAGCTTTGCTGCTAATATCTGTCAGACTTAAAGGGAAGAATCACTGTAAAAGCTAACTGCATTGTGCTCTTGTTGATCAGTCAGTAACTATCACTCCAAAAAGCAAATCAAAATATCAAGACATGCATTTAGACATTTAATGCCATGGCAATTTCTGAGCTCGCTCCATCTGCACTCAATTAATCTTGATATTGCCGTTGTCTTACATATTCATCAAAACTTGTTTTATCATTGGTGTCACACATATTTAATGCTTATAGCAAGGAACAACAAAGGAAGCGCGAAACAGTTCTTTCCTGAGCCAACAGTGACACCTTGAGGCTTTTCATAAAACTACAGCTGATTTTAGATTGATTGGTTTAGATGGATTAAGGATTATCTCTCATAGTATGATAACGTAAACATTCAAATGAAGAGCAATGTTTGGTGGGAGTAGGAGCATGGTTGCAAGCAAGAAGCAGGAATGAAAATATAACAAATCAAGAAAAATAAAATAGCTGGTTGGACACAATTAACACAAAAATCCTAAAATCTTAAAATTGTTCGTTTAAATTAAACAGTGTAATGAGAAATATTATAGCTTTTCTCTTCTGAACCAAGACATTAAAATTAATTATCTGTTTGATCTCAATTGTTCCCATTGAGCCTGACATTACTTCAGACAAGGACACAAGTGACAAATAAAAGGTCAAATCCAAGCTCTTGAACAACACTCAGGAGATTTCATGGTTTTGTTATGCTGTTTGGGGTATTTCAACTTGGATCCACTTAACCCCTCAAAGGTGGCACTTGGTAACATATTATCATGCACACAGTAAGTGAAACAGCATACTTCTTTACATTACAGTAATCTGCATTCCATACCATACTCATACATAATCATTACACAGCAGCACAGGATGAACCCCTCGGTACTGCTGTGTCTTTTCTGTAGCTGATGTTGCAAATGTTATGAAATGAACTATGAACCAGTATAAAAATAACAATACTCAGCCTCTTAACAGACACACGACATGCAGTGTTGCCTGTGAGGCTCCCAGTCATACGCTGGTTCCTTAAAACTTTATGACCCACTGCTTCAGACTGAAGGGTCACTGCAAATCAATACAAAGCTGAGTCCTTTATCCTGTGAAGAAATATTCCTACCCTGGTGTATGTGCTCTGTTCAAGGATGACAAGGTCCCCCACATGCATTGAGCAGAGTGGTGCTCTGAACAGTTTGATGAATATGAAAAAAAGGATGGAAATCATATGGTACTGACTTCACGCTCAGCGCATTTGTTAGACGATGCTTTTGGACATAGCTGAATATTTCCTTTTTTTAATGTTTTTTTGTATGTTTGTTTGTTCGTTTTTTTTCCTAGTCAACTATCAATTGTAGAGCTAGATTATGAGAATGCAATAACAGCAATGACGTTAGCGCATTTTAGAGAACAGGGAGGGTAATAAACAAGGCTGTGTCACTGCGTGATTCTGCTAACATATATGGATGTGTATGAATAGCAGTGTCATTAATCAGCAGGAAAGAGCCATGGTTTGTTGAGCTATTTATATGCTGTCTCTTATGAATTTAACTGCACTTCTCAAATTTGACCAAGAGGTGGGGCTATAGCAGCTAGAAAGGAAAAAATTATAATATTTTGGTCCTGATTTTGTTTCTAGTCATGATCAGCAGTATCTATGCTGAGATTCATGGAAGGTCACTGGAGCATTTCCAAGCTGCAGCTTCTTTTTTTCCCCCTATGATTTCATCAGTGGGGCCTTAAACTCATCGAGTTTAAGGCCCCACTGAGGGCTTAAATGGGTATCCTTATTTAGAATCAGTATTCAGCTACCAACAGACCACTGATGCAAAAAGGTTAGATGCAACTGCTGACATTCTGAAGTAGTAAATATTTTGACTTTAAAAAACATAGAGTGAGTCCAGAAAAAAAAATGGGATGAAATAAAAGAACGTGCTTCAACAGCTTCTGTAGAATATACGATAGATGAAAAACGAAAAGATAAAAAGAAAAACCATCATCGATATTTTTACAGTTTCAATTTTTTATAGACATCATATGATGGATGCATGCTAAAACAAAATAGTCAATAAAGTAAATCTAAGGATATAGTACATTAGAGCAGATATTGTGGATGATAATAAAAAGATCATTAGATCATTAGAGCAAACGCTGTAATTATGTAAATTGTTTAGAACAGTGGGGATGAAAAATATGGTGTAGTGTGCCTTTTATTAATGGAGCTGCCTGCCACATACGCAGCTGCCCTGGGCGCCTTGGGAACCATGTAGAAGGGGAGAGGTGTCATCCATGATGGCTGATAATGTGGCCAACATTCCCAGCCCACCCCCAGCCCACCCCCCGCCTCCTCAAGAGAGATCAGAGATACCCTCGGAGGCATGTACACAGACTGCCTGTTGTTAAGAGTGCTTGTAGCCAGAGATGTTTTTTCATGCCCCTACAAACACGCTCACGTTTTCTGCTCCAATCTGTCTTTAGTCTGTCTTCCTCCTCTACTAATTATTACTCCCATTCTCTCCGTCATTTAGTTGATCATTTAGTTCATTATCTACTTGGTGATGCAGCGTGTCAGGCTGTTTGCGACATCATCACCTCGAAGTCTGAATTTTCTCGTGAAGTGTTTAAGGTGGCCTCTCAAAGTTCCATTTGTCCAGCTCTTTCCCAGCAAGCCCTCAAACCTGAACAGCCGTATAGGTAATTTGTCCCTATCCTCATTGACTAAATTGCTTGTGGAGTTGCAAGTGCTTAACCTGTCAGGTCTCCTGTAAGTATATTGCTTTACTCCATAAATAACTAACAAGCCCTTTTAGTTGCATTCTATATCCCTGCTGTTTTGTAGCACATCATGCCTGGGAAAGGCATACTACACTATAATTACTTCACAGGTTCTCAAGAATATCATTGTTGTTAACCTTTTTCTCCCTAATTTCATTTTAATTTACAAGTGGAATACCCTATTGCTATCCAACTTACATTTATTGGCTGCTTCTTTAGGTAAGTAAGTAATATTTATTTATAAGGAACCTTTCACAGACAGGCGGACACAAAGTGTTGTACACAAAATAAAGTAAAATAAATAAATATAATTAGTCATAAAAGCTATACAAAAACAAGTTAATATAAAGAATAAATTAAAGTCAGTAAACATATTTTAAAAAAGCCTAGCTAAGCAAAAAAGTTTTTAACTTTTTTTTTAACAGAGTCAGCAAAGTCAGCTGAACATAACAGAAGTGGAACACTATTCCAGAGTCTTAGTGCAACAGAATAAAAAGCTCTGTCTCCCCAGTTTTCAGTCTCGTACATGGGACAATCTGCAGACTCTGAGCCTGTTATTGAAGTGTACTGGCAGAAACGTCTTTGGTAGAACAGTCTGGAGCCTGGATACTTGAGAATTTCAAAAGGAACTCTAAAATCTGTAATTCACCTTCTTAATACTTCTTGGACCTCAATTTGCCCTTAGAACTGCTTTAATTCTTTGTGTCAAGGTGCTGGAAATATTCCTCATTTTGTCCAAGTTGACACGATAGCATGAATCAGTTGCTGCAGATTTTTCAGCTGCACATCCATGATCCCAATCTCCTGTTTCAGCACATCTCAAAGGTGCTCTTTTGGACTGAGATCATTGTCGTGTTCAAGAAACGAGTCTGATAAGATTTGAGCTTTTGTGTTCTTAGCTGACAAGAGTGGACTGCTGCTGTAGCCCATCTGTTACACTGTTGTGATGCTCTTCTTCATAACTTACCGTTGCCGTCCTATCAGCTCAAAGCAGTCCACTCATTCTCTTATTGCCAACTTTTAAAAAACCCAACAAGGACTTTTTGATCAGAGAACTGCTGCTCACTTGACATTTTTCATTTTGCGTACCTTTCTGTGTAAACTCTCAAAATGGAAAATCTCAGTACAGTAGATCAGCAGTTTCTGAAATGCTCAAACCGGCCCATCTGGATCCAAAAATCACACTAATTTCAAAGTCACTTAAATCACCTTCTTTCCCTATTCTGATGCTCGGTTTGAACTTCTTTGCCTTGATCACGTGTACTTGCCTAAATGCATTGCGTTGTTCTCATCATTGTCTGACTATAATTCTGCGTTTTTAACAAGCATGCAAACAGGAGTAACTAAAGAGGTGACCCGTGAGCATAAAAACTACTACTTTTTGTTTTCTCTAAAATGAATAAGTTCACAGTAATTAACAGAACTGGAATAACTCATTGAAATTAAACTGTGAACTATGGGATATACACTGTAGATCAAAAGCTTTAGTATATTTTCTCTTCAGGAAAACTCAGATCAAGACTATTACAGTACAAAAACATCTTTGCATAATCCGCTGACATAATAATCCTGAAAAAAAAAACAGTCAGTGTTGTTTAGCTGTTTGCAATGTAACGTCCCTTCTGTTGTAACAAAGGCCTGTCAGAGCCCTGACAGAAACGCTTCTGCCAGACAAAGGCAGAACATTTCACTGGGATACCGAATGTTCTTGTATGCTCCAGCTGGACACAGATGACGAAGTATGGCGCTCCATCTGTAAGGAACATACATCAGAAGCACTACCCATCATGCTCTGTGGCACGGCTCCAACTCTGTTTGTGTATTTCTGACCTTGGAGCACATACACATTGTTAGTCATCATCCTTTTCTTCCAGTTATTTGTAATGCTGATTCTCTCTGTATGTGTGTGTGTGTGCCTGTGTGTGTGCGTGTGTGTGTGGAGGGGGAGAGGGTGAAGGGGAGAACACTGTTTTTTGCTCCCAGTTGGTGAAGATTATGTTCAGTGTCATGGAAGACTTGGAGAGATATTAAATGAGCCTCATATCATGTGATGTGTGTGCCTCGTGCTCCCTCTACACATTGTGACCATGGACAGAAATTAATTATCATAGTGCAAGGAGTGTAAACATATGCGTGAACATAAACAAAATGCAAATACACAAAGTCACATTTGATTTGATTTGATTTGATTGGTAATTTATTTCAAACATGTAAACAATATACAGGTACATTTAGAAAGTATATTGAATATATGGCTTTTTTAGTGTAATATGATGTAAGTCAGCTGCACAATACGTCAATTAACATAAATGCTAATTAATTCAGAAATAGTGGTATAATGATGGGGTTTAGCTAATGCTGAGGGCCTAGCCTCGGATAAGGAGAAAACCTCTGAAGGCAGAGGAAACAGACGCACAAATGAATTGCACGAACACTGAATGCAGCCTTCATACTCTTTAATATGAGCCACAGGCACTGTCCCTGATGTGCCTGCTCTCCTCCCATGTGAGCAAGAGCCAAGTGGGGAGGATGATGGATATAGCTCCATGAGGATACAGCAGTATGCAATGATAGTTGACATGTTTCCACATGAATGGCACCGCATCAGGTTGAGAAGGCCATGACAGGTCTTTTTCTTTATCCTGTGCACTATCTCTAAACTAACATGAAGTTTTGCACGCACCATGTGCCACCAGTTCAGATGCTACATCTGATAAATTAAAATGAGAGAAATGAATAATTCACTCTTAATTATAGCTGTGTGAGAACTCATTCCAGAACTGTTTGGTTTTCATTAAAGCTAGGTGAAAACACAGTCAGTGAGGACAATGACTCATGCTCTGTGTGACTCATAGTTTGCCATTCAGCTTTCACCAAACAGAGTAAGTATCACACCAAATTTAAGAATAATGATATTTTTTAATTTTCAAGCTCTCTACTGGCGGTTGTGGGATGATAGATACATATCCCAAAAGTGTCAAACTCCCAGGGTGTTCATGCAGTGATGCAGCCAATGGCATGGTTATTATTAAGGCTGCTCTGCACAGATCACATAAGCACTTCATTGGTGTTTCAAAGAGCTGAAATGGGATTACTGTGATAGTTCATTCATGCTGTAACCTGAATTTTGCCAAAATATTTTAAAGCATAAAAATCTAACAGCCCCGTACCTCTCACTGACAGAAGTGATATGGACAGAAAGCTGATCAGTCGAGCACTTTGCAAGGCACCCTGTGTCTTCATCAACGCGTCTCCGGGTGTGATGTCCAAATATAGCAGCTGGGACGTCAGAGGGAAAACTAACACAGTGTTTTTGGAAAGCCACCTGCCATTATGGGATTGACAGATTATGAAAAGCTGATGTAACTTGGCATCCCGGTGAGGGTTTTGTTTTGAGGATGAATAACAAAAAACGGTTTGATCAACCGCTTGAACACGGGGGCACGCCTAGCGCGGTAACATCGTTTGTTTTATATATTTAGATTTTTTTTCTTCTTTTTTTTCTTTGGAACATCTTTTAGGTCAACATCTTTTGGGGGCTGTATCTCGGTATAATGCTCCAGTGAGCTGATTCCTTGTGCATGAAATGACTTGACATCCTCCCGACCACCGAGTGCGACTCAGTGCGCGTGTGCCTGAGCGTCCACGGAGGGAGAGAGAGAATAAGCAACTTTGTGACCAAGCATAGCTGTGTCTACAGGAACAGCGTGGGGAGAAAAAAAGCATTTGACAGTTATGGTTGTTCAGCGTTTCTTTCATCCCGCATTAGTGACGACGAACGTGCTCGCGTACAATAGCGCCCGTTTCCTATTTCGTTTTGACGGATTAAAAATAAAAGACGCGCCGAAATACCCAGCGAGCCTACATCTTCATCAATGTGCGCGAGGTATGTATTTCCTACCAAGAGTTACACAAAAATTATGAAGGCTATCTTATCTCAGGCAAGGCGCTGTCATACAGAATGTCTGCTAATCTTCTGTAATTTGCAAAGCTTTGCATTTAAATCGGCAGCCTATTTAACAGCACTTCAGGTCTTAACAAGCAAGTATGATATGGGTTCCCCCCTCGCAGTGGATTTAGACTATTGTTTGTGCTTATGTCTTCCTTTGACCTTGCTTTTTTGTTGTTTGACATAGCTTGAAGGAGTTCCTTTCTTTCCTTCTTTTTTTTCCTCTTTTCTTTTTCTTTTTTTTCTTTAGCCGTTTTAAATCAGCAGGCACAAAGACAGAAGTTACCTCTGGGTAACAGCAATCAAAGCTTTGACTCAATCCGACTAGAGCTCTCTTGTTTAGAAGTTGCTTTCATCGCAGCCCGCCTGTTTTACATCATCATGTCTTTTATTTCTAGATGACATTGAGGATACCTTAGCAGGACTGTGAGCTTGGCCGTCATTTGCAGGAAAATGCATCTTTGGATTCCATATGTTTTGCTGAGTGCAACGTCAGTGTGCACTGTTGAGATGTTGAGCCATTATGGAGAAATATGTCAAGGACTATGTGCCTGTGAGGAGAGAGAAGGGGTGCTTACGGTGAGCTGTGAAAACAGAGGAATTGAAAGTCTCTTAGACATAAGCCCAGTGTACTTCTCCCAGTATCATCTGCTGCTTACTGGAAATCTTTTGAAAAAGCTATCCACCAATGATTTCGCTGAGTACAAAGGACTTACAATATTACATCTGGGAAATAATGAAATATCTGATCTTGAAGCAGGAGCTTTTAATGGACTGCAGGAATTAAAACGATTACATCTCAACAATAACAAAATTGATGCCTTGAAGGAAGAGTTTTTCTTTGGCCTTGATAGTCTGGAATATCTACAACTTGATTATAATTATATCACTCATATTGTGCCAAATGCCTTCAGCAGACTTCGACATTTGGAGGTCCTGATTCTAAATGACAATTTAATATCTGCCCTGCCCGTAAACATTTTCAAGCATGTACCATTGACCCACTTAGACTTAAGGGGAAATCAGCTCAAAGTACTTCCCTACACAGGTCTGTTGGAGCACATGAACAGTGTTGTGGAGTTGCAGCTGGAGGAGAATCCGTGGAACTGTTCCTGTGAGTTGATTGCTCTTAAAACCTGGCTCGAGAGCATATCATACACAGCTTTAGTTGGGGATGTTGTTTGTGAGTTCCCTTTTCGGCTTCACGGGAGAGACCTTGATGAAGTTTCAAAACAAGAGTTGTGCCCGAGGAGAGCCATTGCTGAATATGAGATGCCACCCCTGCCGCATTTGAGCACCGATGCATACTATAGAACCACGCCAGCTCTTACAGCCTCCTTCACTTCATCTGGGTTCGCACGGTCCTCATCAAGACCCACTAAGGGACCTCGACAGTCAGCCAAATTAAAATCAAGACCCACAGCTCGCATTTTATCCAATAAACCACAAAATTATGGCCAAATTATTTCATATCAGACCAAATCCCCCGTGCCTTTAGATTGCCCAACAGCCTGCACTTGCAATCTTCAAATTTCAGACCTTGGCCTGAATGTGAACTGTCAGGAGCGAAAGATCGAGCAGATCTCCGACTTAAATCCCAAACCTTACAATCCCAAAAAGATGTATCTCACTGGGAATTACATCACTGTGGTTCGCAGATCAGACTTTATTGATGCAACTGGATTAGACTTGCTTCATCTTGGTAACAATCGAATAGCCCAAGTATATGACAGAGCTTTTGCTGATTTGACAAATCTTAGAAGACTATACCTTAATGGCAATTTAATAGATCATCTTCCAGCTGATATATTTTACGGATTAGATAGCCTGCAGTTCTTGTATTTAGAATATAATGTAATTAAAGAGGTTGCGTCTGACACCTTTCAGCATGTACCTAAGCTTCAGCTTTTATTTCTAAACAATAACCTACTAAAAACTTTACCAGAGGGAACCTTTACTGGTCTGACGTTAGCCAGACTAAATCTTCGCAACAACCATCTTCGATATCTGCCAGTCAGGGGTGTGCTAGATCAGCTTACAGCACTGGTACAAGTTGATTTGTTTGAAAATCCCTGGGATTGCTCATGTAGCATACTGGAGTTGAAGATGTGGCTGGAGCAGCTCAGCACGGGCACAGTTGTAAACAATGTCATCTGTGGATCGCCTAAGAAACTAGCTGGAGAAGACATGAGATACATTAAGACGACTAATTTCTGCCCTAATAACTCTGACATACTTGCCTCCATGATCCCACCGTCTGAAGAATCTTTTCCTGGAAGCACTATCACCATAGAAACATCCTTGGACTCTGACACTCAGTACAGCACCATTCCTTTATCTGTGATGATTCTTGCCCTTCTCCTCATGTTCATTATGTCTGTGTTTGTGGCTGCAGGGCTGTTTGTGGCGATGAAAAAGAGACGTCAAAAGAGTCAAAATGAGCAGAATAACTCAATGAATGCTTGCATTAGCTCTCTCAACATGGAATATGGCCTTTACAAAAAAGGATCCATCCCCAAAGTCAGGACATCCAGCGGACATGTGTACGAGTACATCCCACCTCCTGCAGAATCTACATGCAGAACCACTGCTCACACCCCAACGGACAATAAATCAGCGGACGGATTTAGAGACTTTGATGAGTTGAGTGGCGCTTTTCTGGGTAACTCAGATGAAGAGGCAGCCAGTAATGTAATAAGCTCAGAATACAGTGCCACCACTCCAGAGCCTCTTAACAAGCCCTCCACCCCTCACCAAAATGATCCGTGCTACTACAGGGATATACTTGAGCCTGACAAGCACGCACGCTACAGCAATACGTTGCCATGCAGACATACAGCACATTCATCAAATCAGTATGCCACAGACTTTGATGCAAGGCATCAGTACGTTCCCCCTGAAAGAATACAACAGACAATACTGTATTGTACATCGCCAAGTACTGTTTATGTGGAGCCGAACAGGAGTGAGTACTGGGAACTGAAAGCAAAGCTTCACATTGACCCAGATTACCTGGAGGTTCTTGAAAAACGAACTACATTCACACAGTTTTAAGAGACTTGGCGGCCCACAGATGGTCAGAGTGGACGGATTTCTGTGATGCATCTATTTTAATCAGGAGTCGTAACATGTCATAAAAAAAATAGGCATAATTATTTTCTCAACTTTAGTACAGTGCATTGGGAGCTACGGCGTGCACTTCTCGGAGTCATGCCTAACAGAAGTGAGCAAGAAAAGACAACACGCTTCATTTTAAATTATCACTTAACACTTTATCCCTGTTTTGTTTAACAGTTTGGTTTAATTTTAAAAATATAAACAAGAAAGCACAGATTCAGGGCTCTTATGACTCATCTCTATCCTGGAGCTGTATCATTGACAACAATGTGAGACTGAGCTTTAACTCCCAAATTAGCTGCATTTTATGAGTGCTAATGAACCGTGCAGACGACATGTACTTGTCCCAAAATAAACCAGGTTTTTTGTCACAGATACATGTATTGCTGCCAGTTCTGTCTTTTCAAATTTATTCAAAATGAAACACGTGCATAGGACTAAAACAAATTTGTCCTGCAAATAGATTTATAGCCATGAAGTTGACCTTTTAGGTAGACAAAAGTCACTTAAGCACTGAGCCAGACCCATTTAGCTATGCAGTCCTCCAGGATTCACAGCTCTGAGGTGATAATATTTAATGCATTAGATCATGGAATAAATTCTAAAGTAATGTTTCAACCACAGATTATGAGACTCATAAATCACAGCTCACTTGTTGGGAGGTTTTAAAGAGAATAATCACAATAATTCATATCCTACAAATATATTGAACTGGCCCAGTACAATGAAATCCCTCAAAGACTACCTATCCCCAGCCTGACAGCACTTAGTGATTATGATTATGAAAGCATGTTGGCCTGGAGTTAAATTTGATGCATTGTAATTGTGCTCAAAAATGTTGTAACTAAAACATTATAATCATAACTGTATTCAGGTGTATTGTAAAGGAAAGAAAATGAGCTTTAACTGCCGTTGTTTGTCATGTGTTACAAATGTGTGCAAACAGTGTGTCTGGCATTTTACATAAACACACGCTTACACCCTCATCTGTTACGTGTACCACTACCAAAGCAGTCCACAAAAGAATAATATATATATATATATATATATATATGCAAATTTTGACATCCACAAGTTTACATCAAAACACAGTCCTGTGAAATATTGAACTTATAATAACTCTTTACTGTAAGTGTCAGAATGTGTCTACTGTAGTATCCCAGTTACAACAGATTTGAGTGAATTTACAATACAATGAGATATATCTGCAAAGTATTCTGTCTGAAACTCAGTTCAGATTTTTCAATGTTTTGGCCTTAGGCTCATACACTATAAACATTTGAGTAACTGCAAATTCTTATGCAAACAAATATGGTTATCGAGCTTTTTGTCAGTTATTTGGTTTATTATGTTTTATTTTATATAAAAAAAGAATGCACTATGACTTTTACAGGTCAAAAATGATGTCACTTTCTGAAATGCACAATGTAGTAGTGTGCATATAGCCATAGAAATAGATTTAATAATTTCATACATAAAGATTACATCTGTCAAAAACTCTTGCACTATGCATAGATATGGATTATCCTTAGACAATCTCTGCAAACCTGCCCACCGCTCACCCCTCCGTCACCAAAAGCATCCATAAACACAAAATTTAATAATACTATCACATCCCATAACTCCTCATTTGGAATTCAGCACACATGAATATTCAGAGGTACTTTTGTACCACATTTTGGATAATTCATTTATTCGCAAAAGTAATATATTTTTAATTACATGTGTTTTTAGGGGAATACTGAGTGGATTTGCTTGGCATTGTTTGTCTCATTTGTTCGGTTCGGGGTCGCAAGAAATTAGACAGTTTTACTGCAATTAGCAGTCTCCGCTTGTCTCTTTCTTAGGGAGGGATTGATGGTTAGTGTAACAACTGTGTAAAAATCTGCAAGCGCTTTAGCATTATGAGATTGAAAAGCACAACAAATGAATGCAGCGATTGAATGGATAAAATGCATAAAATTTTTAATGCTCTAAAGGAAGCTAAACACATCATGTAGTCATAACGCCGCCTAACCAGTTTCTAGGTCAATAGCGAATGCCTAGAAATGTGACTTTCCCTGCGAACATGCAGCAAATTCACATCATATGCAGTGTTATGCACCGAACCTGTCATTTTAATTCAGCTAATTACAGGACATGGACCTTGTCTGCATGTCACCAAATATTACACTGCAGTATTAGTCATGCTGTTTACCATGCTGTTTACAGTCTGGGTTTGTTGCCTTTCACGTGTTCAGTCATTTTGTGATTCTTTTGTCACTTGACCTGTCTCTGTGCTTTAGAAATTCAGCAGAACAAAAGAACTGAAGTCTGCACAGAAAATAAAAAAGCATGTACCTACACAGCAGGTTTGTTTTTAAAGATTACATTGCTGTGAGTCAGTGTTGAAAACAATGTAAAACTGCAGACATGCACAGACTGATCCACAAAAAATGTTTGTGTTGTGAACAGTGACTGGCATTTAATTGATTGTTTCAGTTCTCAAACTTCTTTTTTACACGTGTCAGTTTGTACATCCCAGACTAATGGAACAAAAGAGTGGATAATCCAGTATTAAAAGGAAAATGTATTCTGTGGGAGATTCCATGCTTAATTTTATTTATATATTCTTTTGTTTGTTTATTTTTTTACAGAATCTTGCAAAAAAGAAACTGCGTAATCGAACAACAGGATTTGCTGTATATAACAGAAATTTGTAATCTGTTTTCTCTTGGTCAGATTTTTGTAATCATTGACCAAATGCAGATTTTTTGTCACATGTAAGACTACAAATATTGATCATTCAAAACTGTGTTAAATTGAAACGTGACTGTCCTGTGTATATGTGCAAATGTTCAATTTGCAAAGAAGACAAGGTGAAGTCAGTGTCTTATTCGATTTTGTTTGTTTTTCATATGAAACAGTGATTTCCTGTGTAAACCTTTGATTTGTAAATAGAACACTTCATCAGCCTTTTCATGCAAACTTGCATCTTTTTTTGAAAAGCAAAAACCTGGTCTCTTCTTGCAAAAACACAGTACAACTAGGAATATGTGGGGTAAATATATCTACAATGTGCTGTTTCTTTAGTTGTTAGCTAATGAATAAAACATATGCATTCATTTGATACACTCGTGTTTGTTTTCCCTTCACCCTTTAAACCATGTTCTTTGCAGCAAATGTCATAGTGCACGTGGAGGAGAGAAAGTGTTGCGCAAAAGCTATTGGCAGTTTTTTTTTCCTTTTTTTCTCTTTTTGCTAAAATTGTTATATCTCATTCAAATGTCTCGATCAAGAGGCTGTCATAGTTTCATTCGGACAAATTGGAAATAACGAGAAGGCTATGTTATATAATCAACACCAAGATGGAATATTTATTACTTCAGGATGCCTTAGGATTACTCAGTCACACTCAAAGCTATTTCAACTAACTGCTTAAATGATCAATTATGCCATCTATAAATGCTTATCAGATGCCCCAAAGGATTATGACAGCTGCACAAATAGCAGTGCCAGAATAAGCCTTTGGTGCTATTGCAAAACTAGAGTTTCTTGTACATGTTTGACAACAAAATGTTTGACACTGAGCTTCTCGCAGCTACAAAAAAATGTATTTGTTGTGTTGCCGCCGTTGTGTTTAATGCTAAAAAAAGAAATTCTTACAGTAACTGCAATATGAACACATCTGCATCCCTATACTAGCAGAGAAACTATACACTTTGCAGAAATAGCTTTCTGGAAGCCCAGTATCCATGGAAACATCCAATTACCTGACACAGAAAAACAATCTAGAGCAAGAGGTACAATGTCAGCACAGAGTTGAACACATTTGTAACTCAAAGAGTTGAGATTTAAGTGAATTGTGTCTTGCGCACATCTCTAAATTGCACACCTTGTGCATATAGACAAAAGGTGATTTGTGGGATACATGTGCTGCTGCATTATATTCAACCATAACTGACAGACAAAAATGTGACTGAAAACTGTCAGTTCTAATAAGACGAGTAACAACAGATCAGCGTTTGACTGACGCCATTTGTCAGACTGATGGTGCTATGTTTCTTAGCTGCTTGAAGACTCCAGTTTTTGTGAGGCAGGGGGAAATTAGGGCAGATCTACATTATGTAAGCTTGAAGAGATGTGTCAGGCACTGTGAAGGCAGCATATGACTGTAAGCATTCACCAAAGGAAAAACCTTTGCTATCTTCCATCGGGGAAGCAAACTTGATAGGAAACTGATTCAGAGCTCCTTGAATTTTTCTTTCATGGTGAAGTTTTGAATCTCTCACCTTTTGTGTGGTTTCCAGTTGTTGCTCTCATTCTGTGTTTCTGTCCCAGAAGATTTTTCAGTCTTATTTGCAGCAATGCTCCTTTTCTCTCTAACACACACTTTGTATGTGTGTGCGTGGATTGGAATGCGTGTGTCTGGGCGCATAAATTATTGACTCAGAGTGTATTCATGCTTGCCTCAAGGACTTTAGCCTACCAACGTGGCAATACCTTTTTCCTCTCTTTTCATCTTTCAGCATTTTTGTCTAGAAAAAAGAAAGCTTCACACAACTCACCACCAAACTAAAGGTCTTTAGTAATAATTGATGTATTCCTTCTCAAACATAAACTGCCATTTATCTATGTCCAATGTGCTGTTTAATAATGTATGCCAGGGTAATGTCCGTTTTAGACTGATTTCTAAAGAAATGGCATGCTGTTGGTGGGATAAGGTGATATTTACAAGCCCAGATTTTGCTTGGTATTGCCAGTATATTTGCAACAACTGGAAATAGTGTGTCTGAGACAGGCTAATATTTATGAGGGTTTATCCAGGCTTACGACTGCCAACCTGAGAAAAGTGACAAAATCCTCCCTCATCCTCCCATTAATAGTATTCACACTAAACATAAGAATGATATTTTACATCAAGAAAAGAGAAAAGCTTTGGCAATGGGCGAGCTAAAATCCGGTCCTGTGAAAACAGTGAATTTATGTTTTTAGGAGGTTTTCATAGCTTTTGAATTCTAACAATGCCAGACTTGCTGGCTGTATGCATAATATAATTCTCTGAGATTTCCTGCCAAAACGAAACAAATTAAAATTAATGCACTTTTTAAATGTAGGTTCCTCTGACTATCGTGTTTTCCTCTTTCAGTCACAAGCATACTGCATACTTCTGCTGCCCTGCAGAGTGGCTCATCTCACATTAACCTCTGTCTGTGCCCCGATATTCAACCACTTCTTTTTTTCCAGCCCCTTTTCCTCTTGGCTCTTCATTGCATCAAGGGCATGTCCTTCTCTATATCTTGGCCTGAAGTGCTGCTGTAATTGCTATAAGAGAATGGCATGCTTGTTGACCTGTAATTTATAGCAACAACACACAGGCCATTGAGAACATCCCACGTTTGTGAATTATGTAATGAAGTATGTCACTATACTGAAACATCTTCTTTTTGTTTGTTGGTTTCATGATACATTTATTTCCAAATGCAGCACACCAGCATGAGCCACTACAAGAGCGTCTCCCACTGATTTGAAAAAGATGTGACCTGAAAGGGCCCTGTTTGTGTATCCTCCTTCAGTTGAGGAGAAGGAGAGACATAAACCTCACAGTGAAAAAGCATCCGTGTCTGAACAATGGTAGTGCTCTTAAGATCAGACACTTGCTTCTACAGAAGCCATTCAAACAAAACTGTAGGGCAAGATTATACATTTTTATTTACAGTCTGGCCTGCTTTAAATGGGAAACACGTATTATGTAATCATATTTATGATTATTTCAAACAGTCTCTTCTAGATGTGTCACACTTCCAAAACTTAAAACGTCAAGATAAATCTGACTTGGCTGTGAAACTGCTCAATGGAGCTCTATGATGCGTGAGTGGACTATTATAGATTGCCCATGTACTGTGGCACTCTGAATTTAAATGCAGATGTACTTCTTCACTGCTGCATATTTCCCTCTTCTCCTTCCTGACCATGCCATCGAGTCAAATAGACAGCTGGGGGAAGTAGCTCACCCTTGCCTTTAAATGTCTGATTGTTTAGTTTGTTTTGACGAGTAACAGCGAATCAGATCAAACATTTTTAACGTTGAAAAGACTAAGGCCTCTCACATACTGTCTGCCTTTTGCATATTTTTCCTTGGACAGAAAAACATCACATTAAAAAGTGCACTTAATAACTGTGTGTAATATTACTCCAGTTGTGCATTCTTTCTAATAGGCTAACATTCAGTCCATAATTAAACCCTTAATGCAAACCTTCAAGTGGAACATTTTGTACCAGATTTATAAAGTGATAACAGCTAAACCTTAGAAAATTAGTGTCACAAGGCTGTGCTCAGATTTTAATCTCTTTAAATGATGAATTCCCACTGAGATGCTTCTCTTTTGCAACAGAACTGTTAAGTCATCACTGGATTTTTCTTTTTTATTATGCATAATGTCAAGGTTTTGTGGACGATTCAAAAGAGACTTGATCTGCAGTATGAAGGCTGGGTACATTACCAGCTGGTACAAAGGCCTCTTATCTCACCATTATGCTTAGAGGTACAGCACAAGTAGCCTGGGTAATGAACTGACTTTTGTGGTTTATCTTCCATTTATTTGGTGTTATCTTTGACATGGTTTGATGTTGTTTCATTATAACCAAGCCACAAACCCAAAGCAATATAAGCAAGGGCAATATAAGAGCTAATCTTCATTCAAATTGCAATATTTTTGCAGTGGAAAAGGGTCAGGTACAATGACCTGCTGTTCCTGTTGAGTAACACTGCAGCTGACTAGACACTACAAGTGATACACTACAAGTCACAACTAAAAGTGTTGGGACGCTAAGATTTAAATGAAAACAATACAATAATTTGTAAATCTCAGACACCCATATTTTGTTCAGAGTGAAAAACAGAAAATATGTCAGATGTTTACTGTAATACATTGTGCTATTAAATGGAAAATATTAACTCAGCTTGAATTTGGCAGCAACACACCACAAAAACATTAAGAAAGGGGGGGGGGGGGGGGGGGGGGACTGGAAAAGAACTAAAGAAGCAACAGCTGGAGGAACATTTTACAGTTAATTAGTTAACTTAATTATAACAGGTCAGTTACATGATTAGGTATAAAAATAGCATCTTTACTTCTGTCACTGCATGAAAAACAGGAATGATTCTGCATGGGAATCACCACATGGGCTCACGAACACTTCCAGAAATCATTGTCAGTGAGCACGGTTCACCATGCCATCCACAAATGCAGGTTAAAGCTCTATCATGCAATGAAAAAAAACGTATGTGATCCAGAAAAGCAACTACCTTCTCTGGGACAAAGCTCGTTTAAGGTTTATTGAAGCCAAGTGGAAACTGTTCAGTGATCAGACAAATTGAATTTTGAAATTCTTTTTGGAAAACATGAACGTAATGTCCTCTGGACTAAAGAGGAGACAGCCCATCAGGCTTGTTACCAGCATTCAGTTCAAAAGCCTGCATCTCTGATGGTATGGTGGGATGTGGAACTGGCAGCTGGGAGATCTGAAAAATCACCATTAATGCTGAAAGGTATAAACAGGTTTTATAGTATATACAGTATATATATATATATACAGTATATATATATAAATATATATATATTCCATATACAGGTTTTAGAGCAGCCATGCTCCCTTCCAGGTTACCTCTTTTTCACAGAAACCCCTGCATATTGCAGCAAGACAAAAGCACATGCTGCAACTATTACAATAACATGGCTTTGTGGTTGAAGAGTCTGGGTGCTGGCCTGCCTGCAGTCCAGACCTTTTACCAGTTGAAAATATTTGGTACATCACGAAATGCAAAATATGCAATGAAGACCCAGGATTGTTGAACAGCACACCATTCCTCTCCCAGAACTCCATCATCCGGTCTCTGCACTTCGCAGACTTCTACCGAGTGTTGTTAAAAGAAGTGGGGATGCTACAGAGTGGTGAACATGGCCCTGTCTCAAATCTCTGGAGACCTGCTGCTGCCATCAAATTCAAAATGAGCTTTTTTGTTGTTTTTTTCTTCAGTGTGAACATTTCTATGTTCTGATGTAAAGGAATTATTGCTTTGATATTTGGAAATCACTGCAATCTGTTTTTATCTACTTTTTGCACAGCATCCAAATTTCAATTGTGGTTGTACATATAATGTACACATAATCCCAATTTCTGAGTCATGTTTGTTCAATATTGGATTTCAGATTTTTTATTTATATTAATAGCAAGGAAGAAAAGAAAAAGCATGGCACGCAGCAGCAATTAGCAGCCTCTTATCTCAGCAGTGTGCTTAAAGAGCACAAGTAGCTGTAGATTTGGGTTCAAGGGTATTAAAATGGTTTGCGTAGAGCATCTTTGCTTTATTTGGTGCAAATCGCATGGATGAGGGGGCTTCCTGAATCTTTTACAGAGTCTTGTCTTGTTTAATTATAACCAAGCTGTAAAGTGAAATCAGGCAATATAAGGAGGGGCCATATAAGCGCTAATAATTACTGAAACTGCAATATTTTGCTCTGGCACAGGGTCAAATAATGCTACACCCACTGATCTTGCTCAAGGACACTGCAGTTGACTAGACACTATGGGTGACAGGAGAACCTACTGTGGCCTTCATCTCCACATGTTCTTTTGGCATCTGGTTCAGTAATTTCACAGCACGAGGCATGGCTTAAAAAAACTGCAACATAACCCCTGGCATGTCAGACACAGGCTAGTGTCCACTTAAATCACTGTTCTCTTCAAGTTGTTTCATAGAAAAAAAATGTAAACACCTTCTAGATATTATTCTGCTTTCGTCTCTTTTTTTATCCATGTGTTGCAGTTTCTGAGCTATTTGTACTTAACCTGACTTGGTACAAAATGTAAGAGTAATTCAAGCGCCAATGTTAAATTAGGTGTCACTGTTATTTTAATCATCATCATATTTTTGCAAAAAACATTTCTCAGTGCATTTCGGTCACTGAGAAAGGCCTATTTATGTGAGTGCCGCGAACACCGGAATAAAGTTGGTGGCTGAGATGCTTTTATATTTAAACTTGAAGATAATTTTTTAAACAGTGTATAGTTCAAGGCATACTACTCAAAACTCTCGTGACAGGCTTATGGTGTACTGTAGTTCCTAAAAGCACTTTTCTGTGTTTCTGTCTCTCTTCCCTCTGAGTATCCTGTGGGATTTACAACAAGCTACAATGGATCCAGACAGATGGCAAGGTGGGGGTGTTGGGTAACCATCTACTGAACCCCAGGGAGTACTGCCGTATACAAGCTGTCAAACAAATGTCTTCACTCAGAATTTTATTTGTTGTACTATAATGAGATCCTGAATTTGATGTTAATTTTGCACAATTGCGCAGACATCCAAAAGAAAGCGAATGCAGTGTTATTGCCTTATTGTGTGCTCTTGTTAAGAACTTTGTGAATATACTCCCTTATTAATTATTTTCTTGTTGTGCCAGCAGCATTTTTATATCCTCTATGAATGCATCAGGGCAACAAGGCCATCAGGAATTTCCATAAAGTAAAGAAGCAAATAGGTCATGAATAACATTAATATTCAAAAAGAAGCACTTCAAAGAGTGGTAACCCAGTGCCTCAGCATTAACTACATTTGACCATTCATATCTTCCCTCATTAACAACCCTGAGAAGCTTTATTTGCTGAAGGCTGTGTACTGTAGGCTGGTGGCAAGTGCATCAAAACAGTTCTTTCAAGTTTCTCCTTTGTGTTAAGTATCGTGCAGCTACACAGCTCTTAACAAGTCAAAAGACTGAGAAGGCCTTCTGAAAGCATGTGTCAGCTCTGCTAATACTGATGAAGCTCATAACAATTTATGTAAGACACAACTTCAGTCGTTCACTGTTGACTGGATAATTGACAGGCTATTGTTGGTTGACTGCCAAGATTTCCCAAGAGATGTGTCAAATTTGTCCAGTCAACCACTAAAAGACTTCACATATTTTGACAAGGATTGTTTCTTTTTTTACAAAAGAGTATGCTTTTAGAATACTTAGAAAGATGTCATAAGAACACAAAAACTAAACAAACAGCAGCCCGGAAGTGTGTCATGCTCTTTTGTGAATAACTTTTTTAACAGCATGTGCTTTCAACCTTAACTTTATATTCTCACATTCAAAACTCCATCACCGTAGTAAATCTTACAGGCCCTCATTTGTTAAATGTTTATTATATATATTTGCTTTCTTTTTTCAGTAATGTGAGTGTGTCTATCTGTACCATTGCTCTCATATTATCACTTCCACTCCAGCCTAGAGTGAAAATGTGCATATTAATGTTAGTGTTATAGATCCTTCAGTCTACCGCTTCTCTAATATTTTTCACACATCCATGGTCCTCAGATGATGGATCCTAATGAACTGTGTGGTTTTTGTGTGTGTGTGAAGTTTTTGCCCCCTATAGTATCGGTTTTAAATTGACATTTGTGGCTTTAATTGATTGACTCTAACAGCCTCAACAGACAGCCAATAACTTTCATACAACACCTTTGTAACAATTATATCTAACATTTCCTCTATTGGTTGATCATTGATGTATTTTGTGTTGTGTTGCGCAATCATTTACACTTTACCTGTTAAACATTGACATGTTGGCATTGTCACTGTGTGCATTTTTCAGTAGCATTTGCCATAAAACACAGCCACATAAAGATTATCATAGTTACAGACTCCAAGTCTTGTTCTAACATGTATGTGCTTGCAGAGTGGAGAATTCTACTGAAAAATGTTTCTTATCTGTAGTGCTTTTGAACAGCATTAACCCCGACACCTCGTCTATTTCTCCAAGCAGAGCTTGATTATAAGGAGCACCTGTAGCCGATAAATCTGTCTTGGCTTTTTGGTCTTATTCTGGTTGCTGATGGCAGTGATGGTTGCAGGTATGTGGAAAATGGATTTAAAGTGTTTAGAGTACATTTAGAAGCTCTCTTGCTGTTACAGTCTAATCCTGATGTTCGTGAACCAGATTTTTCATTCCCTTTGTGACTGTCTTCAGCTGCTAAATGCCTGCCTGTGGTTAGCAGGATCACAGCATTAAGTTTGGGACTATAGTCAGGTGGACCCAGGAAAACAATTGTTTTTCTGCTCTTTATAGACTTCCCCTGCTGCTGTCTTGTTTAGACCTTGTTTATTGTATTTCACCTTTATTGTGTTTTAACTTGATTGTTGTATTTGTATTGGCCAAAATACAACCACACAAGTGTTTTGTATTTTAAACTGAGTTTCCCTGTCTTGTTTTGTTTGGTTGGTTTTATTGGAGCTCTCAATTTGTCTTTATCTAGTTTTTCCTATTATTACGATAGAGGGCTATGTTGTTGGAATGCTGGCCACCTTTAGTGAGGTCCCCTTCCCACTGGGCACTCTGTGCAAATTGTCTTCTCAAGTGGCCCTAACACTAAATACAACTAGTTGTATTTAGATAGATAGATAGATAGATAGATAGATAGATAGATAGATAGATAGATAGATAGATAGATAGATAGATAGATAGATAGATAGATAGATAGATAGATAGATAGATACTTTATTCATCCCACAAGGGAAATAATTGCGTTGCAGCAGTTAAAAAATACAAACAGTAAAGTCTACAGTAAATAAACAACAGAGTAAAAGCTCCACAGGTGCATAGCAAGGACCCTACACTATCAGATTTTACATCATACAACAATGATAACAAAATAAAATAAAATATAAGTTAAAGAAGCGTCAAAGTAACACTGATGCTGGGCTATTGTTTTCATTATTATTATCATTATTATTATTATTATTATTATTTTAATATTGTGACCTCTTTTTAAACCATTATCACAATAAAGTAATGTTTTAATCATCTAATGCAGATTTTGTTTGAGTTTTCATTTGATTTTTGTCACAGCTTCGGTCTTTTTGATTGTCTGATTTGTCCAAAAACTAATAAAATGAACATGCCACGCCTCTGCCTTGCTAGTAAGGAGTCTTCGTGCATTGTATGAACAGTTGGTATGATAATTAGGGTTCTTTTCCTGGGGTGCAGTTCCCCAGGCGGTATTGCTGGTCTTTCATTTTTTTGTTACTGTTACTTATTACTGTAACAAGTAACAATAGCGAAACAATTGAAAGACCAATAATACCATAGCCTCTTGTGAGGCTACACGACACTGAAATGATTGTTCACATGAAACAACAAAAGAAAAAGCAAGCAAAAAATAACTGGGCTATTACAAAAAAACAAAAAAAAAAACTAATGACACATAGCTGAGGTTAGCACTAAAATGGGTAAAAGCACATTAAGAGAGAACACTGACAATCCCTGCTGAATCCTGAACACAGCTGCATCTGCAACTGCAGCATCAGCGAACAGTAACTGAGGTGACTGCAAGCCTGACACTACACATCTAAAAAAAACATAAAAATCAGGACAATGTTAAGAATAATTCAAAAGGATGTGAACTGTAGTAAAAAAAAACATTTTTGATTACTTTAATTAAAAGGCCTTAGGATTAGATGTCTCCCAAGGCAAGTTTGTGGACTCTAGATAGACCCTTTGAAAATATGGTAGATTTGTATTGCTGCACACACAAAGTAGTAGGCAGGAAAATTGATATTTGCATACACTTTGGAACATCAAATCCACCTGCTGCAGCTGAGACCATTTTGTTTGGTCAGAAGACACGCTGTTCTATGTCGATACCACATTCAGCTTCTCTGAATGGCAAACAAATTAAAATGCAATCATTTTAAACAGCTGTGGTAATTATTAAAGCAAAACCTTGGCAATGTGAGACAACAAATCAATCCCTACACTAGTTTACAATATGAAACCCATAAGAGCTCGGGTAAATTATTTAAAGGCACTATTTTAGATTTCACAATGTCTGTTAATAATTCATCACATATCCTGCATACTTGAAAACACCTGAGTTTGTGTGGGGCTTTACATGCATATTCAAAATTCCAGATTTGACACAGAAATGCAGCTAAAAACAGAAGACAAATGTCTTTCTTGTCACTGGATGTGATGAGCATCTGGTGCGGTGAACGAATCGAGGCCTCAGATGAGCAGATTACTGAACTAAATTTCCTCCTCCTCTTCTCTTGAGTGTTTGCAGTGCTGATAGCGATTGCAATCTTGATGGGTTCTTGTTCCCACAGTGAGATTTCTCCCACTGGTTTTAACACTGTTAAACTCCCCACCTAGCCACTGGCTACCAGATCAAAGCAACATTCATTCAGAGGAAAACAGTCAAGCGTGGAAAGTAGCTGCTGTAGAAACACACACCACTTCTTTTACAGCACGCACTGCATTTTATAATTAGAACAGAGGATATTAACTACATTAATCAAGGTAATCCCGTGCTCATATGGCACCTGCTGGGATGATTGCAGATGGCAGCAGCGGGTTTCGTACACCTTGCTGTTTAAAGGGTAATTATGGATCTGTATCACTGAAATACTGGGTACTATAACTTAAATTCAGGTACTGCAGAGGAAAAGGAAGAACATGGAAAAGAAAGAAGTAGCAGTTTCTCTGGATCAAATATTTCAAAACTGGAAATATATAATACAGTATAGGTACCTATAGGGTACAACGGAGGAAACAAAATTGAATTGTATGGCTCTAGGTGTGAATGTGAGTGTGACTGGTTGTGTGTCTCTCTGTGTTAGCCATGCAGCAGACTATCGACCTGTCCAGGGTGTAGCCTGCCTGAGTATGGGAAGATGGATGGACATTTCACTTCTTCATTATTCTTAAATACAACGCTATGGAGGGCTTCTAGTGCTGTTCACAGAGTTAAAAAAAAAACAAAAACACCATATTAAACTAACATAATCATTTTAAAGGAACTAGTAATTTGTGGTTTGATTCAGAACAGGAGGGTAATATTAAGTTGGACTTTCCCCTTGTTTTGCACCTAAATTTAACCATATTGGAGCTTCAATTTTGTGTGTCACCCTGAAGCTGCTGGTTTAAAAGACAAATTAGAAAGCTCTGAATGTATTTAGTTATTTATTATTTTTTTATATATAATATAGTTCAATCTTTAAATATAACTTGTTTTTTAATAATTAAAAAAAAAGCTTTATGTTATATGAATGAACAGTTTGCATGCATGTGTTTCTGCCCCTCTCAAAAAAACTGAACTTTTCTGTTCGTGGTGGATGGCAACATCAAATATTGACATTGTGCATTTACCACACTCAGAATAAGAGCATCCTTGGAAATCTGAGATCTCCTGTATAATTAAGTTGTCCAGATTAAAGCAGGAATGGATCCTAATCAGCAGCAGGATATGTTGATAAGCATTAAAGACAGAAACTTGAAAATGTCTGATCAAAAGGTCCAGCAGCGCATCAATCCCTAAGAATGAGGTCAGTAATTCTGGATTTGCATGCAGTCAAATCTATTTAAAAAATTGGCTTTAGAGTCAATTGTATAAAGACGCATTGGCTTGGTGAACGTGCAGAGAGTAAGGGAACAAAAAGAAAAGTCACTGCCCCCCCCCCCCCCCCCCCCCTCCCTCCCTCCATTCTGACAGAAAAATGTCTGTGCAACACAAGACAGCTTTGGAATGGAACTTGACATTTATAGCTAACCTAAAATTATTTTTTCAATCTCTTTTTTGAATGTAAATCTTCCTTTTTTATGTTTTGTTGTTGTGTCGTGACACCTGTCCTCCCCCTTTTGCTATATCCTCTTATTTACTGCTCACTTTGGCCTTTTGCTGACTGACCACAGTAACATTCTGGCACCCACTGTTGCACCGCAGGAAAAAAAATTGTCCTTCTTGCACACCACTTCATTCAAAATGCCCATTAGTCATTGCTTGCCATCAGGCGATAAGGTGGGTATAATTCAGGAAGGAAGCAACTTGTTTTTGATTTAACTGAAGCTACCCTTTAAAGGAGTTGCACCGACAATACAATACACTCTCACACTTTACATCCTCTATTTCTCACAACGTCAAGGTCATGAAACGGAAAGGCTCTTCAATAATGTGCAGCAGAGCACAATGTTTTGCAATTGTCAAAGCAATGTGAATGCGCTACAATGTACAACTCATCACTTATTTATGAATAGAAGTTGGAACACTGGAAAGATTTTAAATTTCACTAGCCCTTTCATCAACTGTCTACGGCAGCATACTTCTTGATGATATAATGCAAGCAAGGACAGAATTCATTAACCAGCAGCGGTGGGTGTAGCGTTTTCAAATGTGTGTTTATTAGTGTGCTGCTCTGTCTCTGTAATTACCCCCCTTGCACATCTCAATACCTGATCCCTCAGTGTTAGAGATAATATAATTAATCATTACGCAATTGTTAACGCATCACTTTAAATTTGTCTATTAGGGTTACTGGGGTATAATTACATGCTAAAATATGAATTTCCATTAAGCAGAAGATGGTTTCCTTATGCTTAAAAGCATGCGGACAAGTTTAATTTCCTCTCAAAGGTTGCATGTTCATTAATCCGTGGTGGACCACTAAAGAATAATATACCTCTACATTGCATGAGACAGATTACCGTGATGCTGTTGTGATGTTGCAATTCTATCCTCATGCAAACACAAGTTGAAGTCCAAGCAGCTGATCCATTGAAGCTGAGAACAGAGAAAAGGGTTTTATATCACAGACATGTAGGATTAAACTTTCAGGGTTCTATGTTTGCCTCAGTTCATGATGTTGCAACATTTCATCATCACTATGTGGCATTTCCCCTTCTATTTATGACAGCATTAATATTTACAGTCACAGTGGTTATCGCTAGTTGTACATCCCCCTCTCTGCCTCTGTTTCCTCTGTAATCCCTTTCCTTTTGTCTCTTGTTTTGTTTCCCTGCATTGCTTTTTCTCTCTCTATGTGAGTCATAGCCATGGCACACCCTTCAGCTTTCCCCATTACTGTTAGTGGGGGAAGTGTGCCCTGAGGTCTTTCTGCCAAAAAATTTTTTTAATGTTTTTTTTAAATAATATTTAAAACTTTTCACTTTTTAAATTATTTTCTCTGCCAGTTTTTAGAATGGTATCTTTTACACAGCAAATTTGCAGCATTCTTAACTAACTTATAAAACTATGCTAAAAATTCTAATATACTAATCTACTACACTACTGACAGGACATTTTTAGGCAGCTCCCAATGCCATTCATATAGTGCATTGCATTTATATATATATTAATAAAACAGGCATGGTTAATAAATTGATCTTAGCATCAGGGGTTTTATGCCATAAATAATTTTTAAGAACATAAATAATTGCATATGCTGCTAGCAAACACATTCAATCCATTACATCTCTGCAAACGTTAATTCAACTGAATACATATTGCAATGTTTCTTTCAAAAGCAATAGAATTACTTGGATGGCTCATTGTAGTTTCTAAGAATAATTCAGAAGAATAATTGCAGATTCAATTTAATGGGCTGGTTTGACGGTGGACCCTTTAGTTAGCAAACCTGAGGCAAAGGCTTCATCATGTGTCCCAGAAATTCCCAAAGCAAGTTAAAGAACTATTTGCAGCAAAGCAGATAAGAGGAGAAACATGCACGGAATTATTTCCGCTTCTTAACCACACAGAGGCACTGCACCAAAACATCAAGCAAATAAAGTTTACATTTTTCAGTACACACAGTGGAAAAACTAAACTGCCACACACCTGGACCAAAAGCAGAGTGGCAAGAAAGCTGCCTTTACAAGCACTTTGCAACAGTGGGAAGGAAAAACTGCCTTTTAACAGAAAGAACTCAGGCTCAGAGAGGTGCAGCCTTCTGCTGTGACTGCTTAGGAACAAAGACAAATAATACTAAAATGCATTATCATTGCAACTGTTACTACAATCATTTTTAAGTGTGCTGAGATGAACTTTAGGAATACTAAAAAAAAGAGTCTAACCTTCCAAGTGCTCTTGGCAGAAAACACTGACAGAAAACTTCTCCCATGTATCTTGATTCTCATTAACTCATCACCGGCAGTATATCTAACTCAGCATTTCAGTCACTCTCTGCCAGATGCTTCTTCCTGGCTAAGTGATAGAAACTGCAGGTCTTTCTGCTTGTCTTGATTCATTTTGTTCTGTTCTTTTTTTTTCTTTTTACATTTGAACAATTCTGTTAGATTACTCCACCACCTCACCTGCCAGTCCAGCCAAGCTTCTCCACATAGTGACAGCTTCTGTCCTCTTCCCAAGTCTCAGTTCTTCTGCTCCTCCACACCCTCCTTCATCTGCCCGTATATTCTGTCTTCTTTGTCATGGTGACTCCTGCCACCACCATCAGCCCTGTGAGCTCTGCCAGTCCCGTTTCATCTTCAACTCAGCCACCTTAAATATACTGCGTCCAGAAATTGTCACTGACTTCAACACACATGACATAAATGGAGCTCAATTTTGTCAAAAAGATAAATGGCACACAAGCTTTTGGGTGTCAGCATTCATTATATTTTGGGGACAAAGTGCCTTCAGTATTTCAGCATTTATTTAAAACTGTAAATTGTAAAATGTACACCTCTTCAGTCAAAGTGCCCAAAGTGCGTCAAAGTGTCCAAATGGGACACCAGAAATGTCACATTTAGAAGCAGTAATGGTGATAAATGCACTTGCTAGTTAAACTGATGGTATGTGAATAGTATATGATTCCTTCACATCCTTTATCTGAATCCTTTACATGGCAACTTTGAACCAACTCACAACAACAGAGTAAACTTGGAAACAACAAGATTTTTAAAATTAGAGCATTGCTGCAAAGTTCAAGAGTTTCAACTTGAAATGTGTATAATACCACAGTGATGAGTAGTATTTGGAAGGACATTTTGCACATAAATAATTAATTGGTAATTCCATTTGCTTTTGAACATCTCTCAAGGACTTTGATACTTAAAACCTGCAAGTGATCTTTATCCTTGTGTATAAGCTGTTGGTGCACTGAGCTTTTGCTTAATGCACCCAAAGTAAAGGTGTGATTGATTCGTGCCAAAATTGCAACTCCTGTTCTGTTTGTTGCAACCGTTTCTCATCTCACCTTCACCGATCCTGCACGATAAGCAGCCTGAATCCTGATATGTGTCAGGCTGAAGTTTCAGTGCTGTGACTCAGCTGTTGTTGAAAGTTTTTAGGCCCTGTTAATTGAAAGAGAATAACTGAACCCATATAACCATGTAAAAAATACATCAATCCTTTAATTCAACCTGAAGCTTATAAGCTCTTGGATTTGTAGATATTGCTTAAGGCTTTATGATTTCATTGTTCAAAAGCAACAAATGAAAATGTCTTTTTCCATGTTACCTTGTGGCAGTTAAAGAACTCACAAAATCTGGTGTTCCAAACACATATTTTTTTAATTGACTCAATTGGCTTTAACGCTTTTTTTGTTCATTATTCACACGGCAGTTATCTATGTTTTATATTAACAATAAAAATAAAAGGCTACATGTAATATAAAAGATGTCACACCAATAGATAATTATAACCAAAGTCTCCAGTTCCCCTCAGGTCAATGGAAATTTTTTGGATTTCTCAGCTCACTGACTGCTCTCCTCACCCTTGTTTCCTGCAGCAACAGTCATCTGTGCACTACCTGCTTCGTGCCAAAAGGCAGACAGGCATACTTGGTAACAAGCTGCTGAATATATGATGACTTAGGAGCATGTGTGGTTCCAAGACCATTTTTATTTCTAGAGGAACTTGAACAAACCATGAGCTGCATGCTGTTTTGATAAAAAAGACACCGGCTTTTGTCACATCGTTCGAAAAATATAGGCTATGTCCATCATTTTGTTGTAATCATTTGTGTGTGGGTAGCCAATTTTACACCCATAAAGTGGCAATCTTCATCAGTGTTTACATAAATATCATTAAAATGGGGATTTGAAATCGCTTTATTAACAACAACAAAAAAAAGTTTCAGGGCCGTTGCAGTGCAGCAAACCAAAACTGACCTTGAAATTCTTTGTGATGTGCCAGCCAGAATTTGCATGATTACGAAGTTTTATAATGCCATGACCCCTTTGCAAATGCCATGGTGCAACTGTATTACAGTGACTCTGCTGTACAGTTCCACTGACTTTGTGAGCTTGCATCAATCCTGCTTTGAGCTGTAATGATCTGTGTGACCAAGTGATGAGTGTAGCGGGGCAGCGTTGTGCTTATGCAACTCTGTTTGCGCAAGTGTCATCTTGAACTTATCTCTCACAGGGAGGAAGACAAATAATATTAATTAGCATTGAAACAAAGAACCATTTTCCCCCAGTACCTTACGCTTTTACAAGCTTGCTAAAAATAATCCCTGCTGTATGATCAAGGAGATTTTAATTGCAACAGCATATGCTTTAATTACAGGAGTTTTTCATTTGCAAATGTTTATTCCCGATGAACTTTTGAACTGAATAACCAAGCTGCATATTATCATTGTTTTGCTTCTCTTGCTCAACTGTTTCCTTGTAAAGGCCCTTCTAGTCATGATGGATCTTTTCGTGGGCTACTTGCAATCTTTTTCTTTGGAAAGGAACAACTAACTGCTACCACCATACATGAGAAACTGACCTAATAGAAATTGTAGCATCCCAGAGCTTTGTCATGTCAAATGCTGAAACAGAATAGTATCACCTCTTGTCTGGTGATTATTTTTCTCTGTCCATGTGAAACTAAAGCAGAGATGGGAAATATACATTTTACCAGAGGGCCATACTGACATAGCTAAAGTAAAATAAGGGCCACACATTGTGTAACAGAGCATTACATGGGATATAGCTACAATGACGATATAAAACAATGTTAAACAACATAAAAAAAACATCCATCTATATCAGCAGTTAAATTAGGCTACATCTTGTCAGTTCTCTGACTGTTACACAGGTGGATGAGAAAAAACAGTGGAGTGGATTTGAGTATAGCCTCATTCATTAGGCTCAGGATTTCTTATCATAATCAGGCTTCTTATAGATTTTTTGGAGGGTTATTTTGCTTCAGTTTTAGAATATTCCTGGGGCAGATTTAAGATGGTCCGTGGGCCAGTGCTGGCTAGTGCAATTGCATGGATTAAAGCTTGTAAAGCCCATGAAAAACATTCTCTTTATTTTCTTAAGGATAAAAAATAAATAAAGAAAAAAATAAAGAGAAAATAAAGAAAATTACACCACACATCAAACAAAATTCACCGTGTTCTTCAGGCGAAAACATTTATCTCCTAATAAATGTGGAGCCAAGCAGCAAACCCTCACCTCGTTTACTTTTTTTAAGGTCTATCAATAGCAGCTGAGACGAGTGAGGAATGCAAACACTCCCTATCAGCCGTGTTCCTGAAGCAGTTGGTTAAGCGCAGTCTATGTGTTTGGAATCTTAAAGGCAAGGAGCCACACGTGCTATTGAATGCCACTGAAGAGGTCAGAAAGGAAGTGACAGTGAGAGAGAGTGATACAGAAACACTTAAGACACAGGCAGTATTTAGTGCTTTCAAAACTCTGATGGGGATCATTTGACATAACGCCGCAGGGGAAATCATTTGCATATATCTGGTTAATCCACACCTATTCCCCTCACTTGACAATGTCAAGGAGCCAATTCAAGACTCGAGTCTATGAAATAGATTTCTCCCTTGGCTAGTAACTGTACAGGTAATTCATCAATTTTTAAAGAATATGTGACACTGGGATTTGTCTGTTTATACTGAAAGGTAAATTAAGGAATTATAGCAGACAGAGAGTACTATGCCTATGTTGAGATAAGTTAAGAAATGTTGATGGAGCTTAGGCTACTTTCAGACTGCAATGGATTAGGTTGAGAAAAGGAAAAGAATTGAAATGCAAATAAGACGGGATTACTGAGAGAGCATTCACTCTACCAGAGCCTCCTCGATTAACTGCTGAAATACTGGTCGCATTTGAAAAGTGTCTAATCCTAATGATTATTCTCTCTTTACTTACTTTTGTTTATAGCAGGGTAATGACTCAATAAATATCTTGTTATTGGTGAGATATGAAGAACAAAATAGGAGAATTTCTATCACCTTGCTTTGACTGTTACTCAGAATTCATTGTGCATAATCATCCAATCTAAGCTGATAATAATTTAACTTTTTCCACACAATCTATTAAACTGTGTCTCTGTGACAGAGAGCTGCTATTTCTGAAACATGTTTGCACTGGTTAGGGTTACCCTGAAAACATTATTTTCGTTATCTCCTTACATGGATAAAGGATTTATTTGACTATCCAATGAGTTACGTTTGAATCCAAAGAAAATGGTGCTAAATGAGAAACTGAATCATATCAACTTCAAAAGCATGCTTCCTGCAACCCCAGAACTGTGAAATTTGTAGCTGCGGGCATGGCACTGACTTGAAAGTCCCAAAATGTGAATTCTCTTTATAGTTTTTTCAGATCTGTGAAGAAAAGGGAAGGTATTTATTGACTCCTTTCTACCTTATGACAGAACAGAAACTCCCTTTGAATGTGCTTCTTTTGTCTTTGATGGGTGTGTAGATTAGTTATATTGTTATACGCACTATGTGCTGTTGATCGAATGTAAATACATTTTCCTTGTGTGCTATTTTAACTTAAAAATTGTGTTTCCAGTGATCTTATGACATACACACATTGTATTTTGATTATTTATTTAATGTGATTGTCTTGCAAATATTCAAATGCTCAAAAATATCAAGCTGCCATGGAAATATTGCATCATTGCTACTCTGTCAGACTGTGATGTTTCCTAAGGGAAGAATGCTCTCTGCTGGCAGGTTTCAGGCATAGCACAATGCTCTCCCTCCATTCATTCACTTCTAATTCCCCCTGCAGGAGGCAGTGGCATAAGAGTGGCCTGCTGCTTCCTCCAGCTCCTCCTGGGACATCATCAAGCGCTCCCACATATGCAGACAGATGTAGAGTTGATTGAATTTGTCTTTTATAGTGCTCATTTCCTCCCCTGTCACCCCATACCACTTTTCTCTCCCCAGCAAGTGACTTAAAGGATGTGACAGAATGAGAGAAAGAGGAATTAGGGCACCTGCTTGTGGCCTGAGCTTCACTTCAGGTTTATTCTGTTTTCCCCCTTAATTCCTGAAGCGGAAAAATTCAGATAATCACACACTTCAATTTTAAATCTGCTCAGTGCTTCTGGGAATTATTACTGTTAAAATATTTCAACCAGCTGTGTTTTTTTTTTTTTTTTTACTTTCTTTTTGGCACTATGTCCAACAAAGAGTCCTTGAAGAGGCTTTTTGTTTAGGGCAGCTGGCAAGATTAAAGCACCAACAACATCTTCAGGGACCCACAAAGAAAAGGAGAGATAGAAAGGGAAGGAACAAACATTTTAAGAACAGCACACCTTTTTTACAGCACACAATTTTTAACCCTGAAAAGTGATGCATACAGTGTTTTTCCATGAGTGGCATTTAGGAAATTGCATTGAAATGCCATGCTGTCAGTAGCAAACACACTCTTGAGTTACAGGAATTTAAAAACTCTGCAATAAAAAAATCTGTTCCGCAAGCAACTCTATACTACCGCTACACCACTTGGTGTTTACAGCTACAAGGCAAGCAAGCAAACAGGTGTCACAGAAAATAGTTCTAACAATTTCTTTCATCCTTAAAAAAATACACATAATAACAAACATGACCTGCGGAGCAAAGCCATTTTAGGATAGCTCGGAGGAGTCAAAAGTAGCTGAATTTGAGAACATGGGTTCTATTAGGAATAATTTCCCAGGTTTAGTGGCTGTGTGACTAGTTTATGACTTGTAGACTCGAACTTATTTATTAGGTAACGCTGATTGAAAATTCTGAGCAGCACCAGATTTACATTAATTCTTCATATTAATGGGCAAATGCTATAATGCTTAAGAATGGTGTATCCTACTACTCTAAACTGTCGCTTTTAAGCCTATCAGGAAGGTGGTTGCACAAATCTTGGCTTAGTTGATTTCATAGTTATTAAGCAATTGCTGAGCAGCTAAAGGCTATACATTTTGACTTACTCAGCTTTTACATAACTGTACTTAATGTTTTATCCATAAAGGTTAATTTCATTCAAGGTCTTCACTCACTTTCAAAAAAATAAAAAGTGCATTTTATCGACAGTTTAGATCCATCATCATTTAATGATACCAGTTTGTCTTGTTAATCTTTTGAACTTTGTTTAAATTTTACTTTAAAATTTTTTTTAAAAAAGTTGAACTACAACATTATAGAAAATTATATCCAACACGAGGCGTTCTTTAAAAAAACTCAACAAAGATGCAAAAGTTAATTACATCGCCCACATGATGAATGAATCATTGTTGAATTTCCTACTGTCATGTTTTTGTTTCCACTTAAATTGTAAATGTTTTTAGCACTTGTTTTTTGTATGTATTTCTCCTGTTGTGTACTTATTCTTGTTGGCTTTAAATGGGACCTAAAATTCCGTTTGACCTCATGTGAACAGATGTGTTGAAATGACAATAAAAACCCTTGAATCCTTGAACACTTTTTTAATTCACTGTCACAATGGTCTTGAATAAACAAGCTGCTTGCATGAGCAGAACAGTTTTGCTGTGGAAATGAAAGAAGACCCAGATCCATGTTTGAATTTGAAAAAACACGTTAGACACAAAATGTAAAATGCTGTTATTTTTGGTTTTCATTTGCTAAAAGGTTGTGGCATGCCATTTTAATCCTCTCTTTATTAAGTTATATAACAGGTTTTGGCTTTCCAGGTGCCGTAATACAGATTCCTAAACAAACATCGCCTTTAATTCCATATTCACAGTGACATATGTAATGTGCAAACTGGGCAGGTTCACACTTGAGACAGAAGAACTGACCTCTGAAAAGATTATCATCATTGATTTGAATGAGGAAAAGCTTAACATTTAAGTAAACACACAAGAACATATAAATGTCAAATGTATTTTATACTACAGCCTGGCATTGAAAAGCTGATGTTTTAGTTTTCATATCAACAGTTTTTATAGTCTTGAAATGTAAATTTAAAAATATACTTTTACAAAAATCTCAACGAAAAACATTTTTGCAATACAAAACATCTTTTATTCTGCAATGTGCAAATATTTTCAACACTGTAAAGATTTTCCAGAAGCCGGATGGTTATACAGTTTGCAACGGACTCCAAATTTTCTCCACTTTACTGTGGCTGAGAATCATTATAGATTGTCGTAGAGTTTGCAGTGCAGATATGCCAGCTTCTCGGCTCTGCTTTTCCTCAGCAATGGAAACCACTCTTGATAACTAAGCTCTACAACCCTATAGCCTGCTATCTTTAACTGCCTTCTCTTCATGGCATGAAGTCCCAGGAGCTGCTGTGACTGGGAGCAGAAGTGGTTCCTGTTCGAGACCTGTACGGCAATTTTGACTATCTCATTGGAGTCCTTGCGAGAAGACCCAAGGTGACTGGGTTTGGTCAGAGTTTCTATAATGTCAGTGGTCAAGTCTAACACTGTGTCAAAGAGTCTCCCACTTTCATCAGGCTGTAATCTTTGAAGAGATGCAGTCTTCACTTTAGGTGATTGAGCCAAAGGCGCTTTTGTGTTGTTGTTTTTATTTATCAACTGTGCTAAAAGTTCATCAGTTATTGTAACTCCTACATTTAATTTCCCCCATCCCTGATTAGAAGGAGATGTGGATGAGCTTTGTTCTAGAGATGCTTGGTTCACAGGTACAGGCTGCCCAGTGGAGTTGAGGTGTACTTCCAGGTCAATGGAGCGAGTATGGGGAAGGATCATTCTTTTACATACAAACTCCTCACCACCAAGCAGATCTTTCAGAGCAGATTCTGCCTCCTGAACCTCGGGTTTCTGGCACACATCTGACTGAGCAAACTTCCACAGCATTTCTGTAACCTCATCCCGAAGTTCACTGCTCAGTCGAGGGCCAGTCCACTGAGGCAACTCCAAAGCTACAACTCCATCTAAAGTGAACAAATCCTTCTTCAGCTCAAGCTGTGTGCATTTCAGTGCTAAGTTGACAAAATCAGGGCTCAAGGCTAATGCAATTAGGTCCTCTGGGAACTGTGAGACAAAGGCCAAGCCTAAAAGACCAGTGAGCAGATGCTCTGGGTATCGTTGAAATTCAGCTTTCCTTTGCCTCAGGGATTCTGTAAGACTTGGATAGAAGCTTGGACTCCGTAATGGGAGAAACCCTAATGTGCCATAAGCCCACAAGAGTTTGCATGAGTCTTTACTTCTGCAGTGTGGCACTAACAAGGGTACTCTGTCAGCGACAGCAGTAAGGATATTGTCATTACTGTAATGAAGAGCAGAACAGGTCAGTGCCACATGCATTAGCCCCTTGACACCCATTCTGTGGGCACGCTGAGGAACTTCCTCTGCCATGGCCTCCAGCCATGCCCTGTGATATAAATAACTGAAACGCAGGTACTTCAACACATTCACCATGGCAAAGTCGCTCATCTCCTTCACAAAAGAGAGTGCCTTATCAACAATGCGAGTCACTGCACTCTCAGATATTGAAGTTTGGGATTTAAAGAGTCCTAAGCATATAACACCAACCTCCTCAGGTCGCAATTGTGGCAAATGATTCATGAGAAGCTGCTCCAGAGGACGGATCACGTCTTTTGGACACTGCCTACCCTCTCCCAATATATACAACAGTTGGACCACCTCGGGCACGCCCAATTGTCCCAGATGCAGACGAACGGAGTCATAGAGGTGCAGTAGGAACTGAGGTGCCTGCTTCCCTATACAGCGCCACAAATCAGCAGCTAAAATCAACTGATGCAAAGTCATCTGACTGGACCGGCGACTCAGCTCAGTCTCGTACAGTTCGAGTATAGTGTGGGCAGAGGGCATGCCCAGCCACACAAACGACTGCAGCACCTCTAGCAGCTGAAGTTGAGTAAAGTGGCGAAGGTGTTCCACGGAATATCGAAGGAGCATGATGAAGCGCTGGTCACTCCTCACTAACGGCATCTTGTCTGGGTGCAATCGGCTGAGCTCCATAAGAAACTGAGACACATCAGATGCTTTCATGCTGCCCTTTAAAACAGCCACTTTTTGGAGCAGCTGCATTGCCTCTTCCCATTTGAGTGGGTGAGGTCTCTGGTTAAGGTCTAGGCTCATTGAGGCATACTCTGGTCTGCATTTGTGGAAGGCACGCGTGTCTATTTTAACATCTGGTAGTACAGGTTTTCTCTGGTAAGAGGACGCTGAGGGGATCTCTGGTTCAGAGCTTTTATTGAAGGCCAAGTCCAGAAGAGTGTTTTTTGAGCTGGAGAGATGTCGTGAGCAACTCACACTGTAGCGATTGCTCCGTTGCCAGAAAGAAGGTGCGAGAGTGGGTAGACACTGCTCATCTTCATCGTTGTCTGTTTGGCTATGGGAGGCAGAGTTCAATGCACAGTGATGATATGAAGAAGGGCTGTAATGGAGCCTGTATCCTTCTAAACATACTTCATTGTGATGCGACAAGCTTCTCTTTTCCTCCAGATCATCAGCCTCATCCTCTGGTTTAATATGCACATGCTGAGCGCGGGCAAAGCCTTTTCTCAGGCCTGGGAGGTGGCGTAGCCTGGGCATCCAGCGACACACCACACAGGCAGCCATGGGTGTACCACACTAGAAAACATAGCAAAATACAGCAAAACAAAAGTCATGTGCCAAGTCAAGTAATGTGCCAAAGCAAAAGCATATCTTACAAATGAATAATTTATAAATTGTTTGTATTAAAAGCACAGTTAAAAAGATAGAGATGCATACAGATGAGCTTCCTGGTTAATTTTTAAATGTTGAAACTTTAGACACAAACATCATAAAGCTGCTTGTCAATCGTGAACATACACTACTTTTTTGTTATGGTGGCTATTTTAATGCACTTTTGTAGCTCTTTCCGAGACTGCCTACAATACATGATATTTCTCTCTTAAAATTACAGTTTAAACCAAACGATAAACCTAAATTATTTAAAGATTTACATGTTAAAGTAGTCTGTCCATCTGTAAACCAACAGAGGTCAGACACGTTTTACAATGAGACAGCAGGAAACACAATGTTAATTTAAACTACACTAAACTAAAATTGCACAAATCTGTATGTATTTTAACCAGATCATTGAACTGACCTTTTACGATCCAAAAGCAACACGTGCAACGGTGAGAAACCTCATGAAACCATGGCAAGAACACACAGCATTAGTCTGTTAGAACGACTCCTCTGACAGACCTACGGCAACCCCACCGGAACTCGTGAATTCGATTTTCAAAATAAAATAAACTTTATATTATCAGCTACATTGTTATATGTATACATACTCTAAAACAAATTAATACATCAATTTGAAATATATACCACTGTATTAGCACGCCGTAATTTTAATTTTATCCTTAGTTTTAATAACAATTGCCTGTAAAAGTACCGTGTCTGACTGTATGATATTATTATGGCAGGTTGATCTAACTTCCGTGGAGAGCAGCGTGTGACCTATGGCAGCTGGGTAGGTTCAAAAATACTCATTCAACGAGCCGCAATAAGAACACATCAACAATAACACAAGTTGTGCTAACTGAAACTAATTAATAATAATTATTACATTTGATCAAAACAAAAAAAGACCCTACCCGACCTAAGATGTTCCCATACCATAAAAACCATTCTTATTTAAATCTTATTTTACATCAGTACCCAGTAGTACATAAATAAATGTGATTCTGGAACTAAAAAACCAATATAGATATACAACAATTTTTGTGACAATTATTTCTACATTTTATGTTGATTCAATGGCTACAGTACTGTGCAAAAGTCTTGAGCTACCTTGTTTTTTAATTCGTTGCTAGGAAATGGGAAAGAGCTTAAAAGTCAGTATTTGGTAGGACCAACTTTATGCTTCAACACAACTTGGACTATTTTTTTTCTTATTTGTTAATTACATAACTTTCATGTACTGTTCATCTGCTTTAACATTGCCTGCCACTTCTTCTTTTGTGTTCCAAGCTCTTTGGGAGTCAACTTGTTAGTGCAAAAATACTATTTTATATTTTATGTTTTTATATGGCAGATATTATTTATAGATGTTTTCATATTTTTAATTCAACAAAAAAATGGGAACACATTATGTGTTTTTTGACAGGCTTCTAGTAAAGAAGAGGCAGAAAAACAATTTAAAAGTTCTTTGCTAAGTTGTCTGTTTTTTGTAGATACAAAACTGCTTCAACTTTAGAGTTTGGTAACTTTTTTTTATGTTGGAATGATTCAGGATGGAACTGAAAATGAATAAAAACATCCAATGTTCAAAGAAAATCTTTAGCATATCTTCAGAAAACATGGCATTTAATTCATTGGAAGCAAAATATTAAGAAAAAGGGGGTAACTCTTTTTCGTATTTGTTGTGTGAGAAACTGAGCTATCAAACTAGGTTATACTGTAAAACATGTTTTATTTTTAAAAACTATCAGGTTTTTTTTCTTTTCTTTTTCCCTTTCTGTTTATTTAGGTATGACCTACGTGAATTATTCTTGTCCTGTTTAGATGTTACATATTTTATTCAAGTGTGTTCATTCTAGTATTTCTACACATAATAATTTATTAATTCCAAAATGTACTGCCCAAGTCTAAAACAAGTTGTATATCAGAAGATATGTAAGGGCCCAGACACTTGCTGCCATTTTAAGTCTTGTTAAGTCTTTAAGTTTTTTCACTCTGTAGATCCTGTCTTGCTCCTCCTTACTGTTGTTTCAAATTTTTATTCTTTTATTAATAAATTTGTTAATTTCTTTTAAAAAAGCAAACAATTCAAGTTCAGTTAACTGAACTTGAATTGTTTGCTTTTTACAGATAATGATAATGACCAATCTAATCAATTTGATTTTTTAAAAAAACATAAAAGTTGGTTGACTACAATATCTGGATTTGATGTTTTTCTTTCTCTTAAATGCAACACAACTTGTTTTTGTGAAAGATTCATTCCTAACACTAAAACTGTCTAAGATTCAGTTTAATTATAAAATTGTGGTGAGTAAATTCTAAGTGTTTTAGTTTTATCACACTTAGGCAAGCTCGCTGTCACATTTTTACCACATGAGATTCTACATATTCTCTTCAAACACCTCGATTTTAAACAACAATTGTTGCTGTTGTTAGTTTTTGAAGATTTCCACTGTATGTTGTATACATTCTCTGCCTACAAAAAAACACTGTTAGCAAAATAAAAGATTGATTTGTAATGTTGCCATCCCCATGTTTTTGTTTGCTTGTTTGTTTTTTAAATCCTCAAAGTGAATTTTAGGAAATGTTAAATATGTCACAGAAATAACAGTTGAAGTGAGACTTACACCTCTTTGAAATAGTTATTGTATCTATTTTATTTGTTGTTTTATTTTTCATTAAAGTTCAACATCATAATCGTTCATATGTTTTCATTGCAATGCTTTCTGTCACTGAAATTTACATTTGCATTTCTCTTCTGTTTGAGCAGAAAAGGCAACTTCAAAATCTGTGCCTCCATTGTGTGACTTCACACATGAATGAATCCAGGGGTTAGAGGTGAACTACACTGACCTATGGCTATATGCACGACAGTTCTCTCATTTCTGCTGGGAACACTTCTTATGTCCTTTGAGAAGGTATAGGCCCAGCAAAAGACACTGAGCCATGTAGGTGGCCTTTGGATTCCCTTTGTAAAACTCTTTGCTGACATTAATGAATATTTTTATGTTACTAAATGTTACAGTTCAATTGTATAAAGAAGCATGGTGGTATAGTCTCTCATTAAAACTAAAGATAAAAATCTATTATAATATTTTTTTATTTATCTAATATTGTAAAGAATGTCAAATAAAAACAAAACGAAAAAAACTAAAACATAGAAAGTCGAAAAATGTTATCATGATTATTATTCGTTTCATTTGTAAGGTTCTGTTTTGGTTACACTGCTTCAAATTCTGGTCAGCTACAAATCTGAAAAGCCATCCCAGAAAATTCCCCAAATAATTCTTTTTTATGTAGTAAACAGATTTAGCACACAGACGTATACTATCATCCAGTTTAAACAAATAGAACAAATTTATTTTTCGTTAGATCGAATTATTTTAAGAATGTATTAAATCTCATAAAACATTTTTTATTCCACGTGTAAACATCACCAAAATCAGATTAGAGAGCCTTACGGCGTCCCGTCCAGTGATTATAATGGGAGGCAATTTGATATATTTTTTTCCCCTATTAAAACGGCTTATCTATGTGACCACCTTTGTATGTATAGCTACAATATATGAATTAAGTGGGGAAACTTCAGAGTCCCACTTGGAGAGGAAGTAGAGGATTTATGCTAATGAAGGAGTTGAGGCTCCGCTACGCTGGCTGGGAACCGCCCTTCATTCACCACATGGTTAAAAGGAGAGTCTACTCGCGCCACTTTCGCAATCTTACTACGATTCCCAAAATCCTAGCAAATCATAATAGTAGCACATGGTTGTGCACTTTTTTGGAGGGGTTACACGTCTTAGCCGATGTTTAATCTGTGAAGTCTGTGTTCTTTTTTTTAAATTTTGCAGATGTCCAAGAAACTGGGTAAACGGTAAGTCTGAACAAGTGAGTGAAGATGGTGGATTTTTTAGTGTCTTATAAGGCGCGTGTTGTTGGCAAGAAACCTGTTGTTAGCCTTTTTGGGGAGATGCGGTAAACGTCGGGAAAGTGAAATGCGCTGGGTTGACTTCGGCACGGGTGTGCGCTTTAACGTATATGCGAGGAGGGGAGAAGAAAGCGTTTTAATAGTCAAGTTTCCGCATTTTTAAAAACAAATGTAGTAGAAGCGCATGGCAACCTCTTCTCCATGGCAGGAGAATGAGGGAGATTTGAAAAGCATGTGTTGCCGCTGCTGTTGCACCTCTTGTCGGTACCTCGGGGAAGTGGTCCACACTCGTAAAAAGAAATAAAATAAAATAACCGCTACAAATTTTGGCAAAAGCCCCAAGTTGTAGACTCACGTGCCCTCGCTGTCAGCCGTCTGTTTGTATAATTTTTAAGTTTTCAGTCATTTCGGGTTGCGGTGGTGTACATTTAAAAGTGCCTCCAGAACAAAGCAGCAGCAGCACATGGGGTTGTAGCAGGCCGCGCGCCTTTGCTATCTCGCGAGCTGCCGAGTTAGCGGCTAACGCTAACATGCCAACAAAAAAGATGTGTATTTAAAATAATAACATAATTGTCACTAGTTATGTGGGCTCTCTTATGTTTATTCAAACGCCGCTGTCGGCGTTTACAAGCACCTGGGAGCACGTGTACTGATCTCTAATTAGCATGTGTGAGTTAGCCATACTGAAACAACTAAGTTGGCTAAGACAAGGGGCAATACAATGCTTAGAAGTGGACGGGGAGTGGAAGCGAATATCTAAACGTTACCAGCATACTTCGTGAGCTTACTAGGGTATTGGATTACGTGTTGTCTTTAAGGAATACGGATAGGTGAACAAACTTTAATTGGATAATAATCTAAACAACTAAACGCACTGTAGCAAGCTGCACGCGTTAGCCTGTTTGGCTAGCGCATGCTTAGAGCGGACTGTTTTGATGGAGCCCTCGCGTAACTACTAGCTTGTGTGCTGGATTCTGCGTTAAGTTTGGAGCAGTTGCGGTTTCACGCGTGGTCCACAGACTAGTCATTATATGCGAACGCCTCACGTGCGGCCAGTTTTAGCTGCGTGTGTGCACGGACACTGTAACATTGTCGATGTAGTCCCATGTGCTGTGTTCTTGCAGTGGCTATTACATTTTTTTTTTTTTTTTTTTTTTAAACTGTGGACTCCTGGGCGCCATGTTAGCGGGTGGGGGAGGGGTACAGAAATGTGGCTGGAGTACAAGTGTTGGTATCCATGAACAGTCCCGTTTCAGACTCCTGATTTATCATTTAGCTATAAGGTGTTCGAGCTTATTGGCGTCTCTATGACACTATCATCTTGATTGCCATGTGAGGAGCCTGGCTGCTTCAGATTAATTGGAACAGAGTTTTGGGTTGGGGAGGGGGGGGGGCTAAATGAACGCATGGTGTACAGCCACTCTTGAATAACAGTTTTTGCAGAATGTCCTGAAAGTTATGTTAATGCAACGACCGAAATTGAGTGGGTTCTGCATACAGAGGGGAAAAAAATCTTTCCAGGGAACCTCAAAATATGTGCAGAGATGGCAAATAATTGTCTAGGATTTACAAGGACAATTTAAGTGCTCAAATGTGCATATATCTGTGTAAATTGATTTCTCCAGCACATTAAAACACTTAATGCGTAAAAGGGTTTATAATATCTTGAGCACTAAAAATCGTCATGAAGTTTAGCCTTACAAGGATCATTCTAGTTGGGAGGGAAATGGTCTTTGATGAGTGAGGTCATACACCACACTAATCACGGTCCTCTTTGCCCGGTCAACTTTGTCAAGACTCTGCAGATGTATGAGATCGTTACTGTATACAGAGTTTGATCTTTTGAATTTTTATTGAGGAAAAATTACCTACTTCAAAACTTGTCAAACTGCAGCTAACCTCTAACATTTGGTAAACCACAAACTGATAAATGTTAGGCTTGAGTTGGGTATAAACCTTCTTGTGCATTGTCTATGTGTATATATTTTATTGTTATTCCTACTGTTAATGCTACATCTTATTTATCCCTACAGAACCCCATTCACATCTGTCTCCTGGGCAGTCGTCACTGGATTTAAAGGCACAGTAATGCGGTCTGTGAGGAGAACGTCATACGAGCAGTTTACAGTCACTATAGTGCCAAAGTGCTTACAGTGCAGGTAGTTTTGTTCAATTCTACTGCAGTGAAGGCACTTTCAGCACTCTTCTGATAATATTAACTGAAGGAAGCTGACTTGTTCACAAACACAGCCTGTATGTTGCAAGTCCTAAGTAGACTGAATCCACATACACTTGTTAATAGACATCTGGCAAGACCTTGTCGTCTTGCTGTGAGGCTCAGCCCCCTGATGTTCTGGAGCAAAGCAGCTGTGTAAGAAGCAAACATGCTAAATGGTTGTTAGATGTTGTACATCCTGTCACTGTGAAAAATGACATTTCAGCAGTGCACAGAATTGGAGCAGCTGCTGATTTTTGTTTTACTTTGCTTTATGTATGAGGAGTCTGAAAAAATTGTGACCTGGCAAAATGTGACTACTACTAGTACTTATGCTAAGGTGCATCTAGTGCAGATAGTGAAGTAGACTAGCACCTACTGCCCTAAGTGCTCCTTCTGGCATAAGGGGCTGGGACTCTCATCTGCCATGTATCTCTGTATGCATACATGTGAGAGTGAGAGTTTGGGGTTTTTTTTTTTTTTTTAAGTGTATTTGCATGGACGCTCTTAATCTTAATTGTGGCTGTCCTCCGTTAGTTTTGCATAGTTGCGCTGCAAGAAGAAATAAGTTGTGCAAATCTATGCAAAACTGATGGTGGCCTGCATTTCCATCCAAATCCTCTTTGCGCATCGTCTATGAAAGAACAGTCACAGTCTGGTTTCCAGTGCACCTCTGTCAATAATGTAAAGACAGGTTTCAGTAGTATTAAAGTGCTTATAGTGCAGGTAGTCTTCTTACTGTTTAAATTCTACTGCAATGTGAGCACTTCAAGTACTCCTAGACTACGTCGTCTTGGGAAAACTGCAGGGGTAGCTTATGCACGTGGGTCTCTGGTTAGTTTTGCTGGTTTGCTTTCAGCTTTTAAATGTACTGCTGTGCAAATCCATGCAAAACTGATCATAGAACTGAAAATAATCTATCAGAAGTGATCCCTTTCTGTGCAGGTTGGGAGAGGTGGCAATGCTCTGTGCTTGTGTGGTATTGCACTTGTCCCGGCCTGTTGAGGACACTGGGAATTGTTCTGCAAGTTCTCCCAGGATACTTTTTTAAAATCTGAATTTGATTATCATCTGTCTTTTTGATGTCCTAACAAGCTTTTTAAACGTAGGTCACTTCAGAGTTGAGGAAATTTCTTGCTTAGAGCTACTTGTCATATATCTAAGGAAATATTTACTCTATGCAGTGTAAATACAATACTTTGTGAATAAATACTTAAATGACTCCTTTGTTCAAGTTTTTCTTCAAATATGTAATTCATTTGTTAGTTGGTTTGAAAATTTACTTTCAAAATGAGTTTTTGCTTCATGGCACATCTTAACTACAGGGTGTACCAATTTCAAAGTGATTTAATACCACGGGGGTTCTCCGGTAATGATCGCAACACACTGTCAGAAAAGGGGGTTTCATGTAGTTGCCAGTTGGTTGTATAACAAAGGCGCAGCTGCATTAACACCAGACATACTTGCAAAAGCACGGAACAAGTTTGACTATATGTACACTTGCCATGCATACGGAGGGGTACACACTGAGTAGGTTTAGATGTCTGTTTGGTTTTTTTTTTTTTTTTAAGTTTACTGCAAGCTTCTATGCCCATAACTTAAAGGCCTATATATGGTTATGAATTTGGATGTAAAATTGCATTGCCTTATACATTTCCCGAAACTTGAGCTTAATTTTTGTCCTTTGCCCACTGATTTGTGGTCTTTATGCAATCTGTTTTACGTCAAGTGAAACAATCAAGTTAGCCCTTTAATGACATGTTTGTCATGCTTGAGTTTTTGAGATTTAAGTTAACAAAGAAAAAAAAATTCTAACAGTCTTGAGTAATTGTGCAAACATGCCATGCAGCAAAAGCATATTTATAATTGCCAGAAGCTTCAACAATCACTCCAGTTTAATAAAAAGAAATACAATTTGGGCAATTATTTCAGGGTTTTAAGGGTTGATACAAATCCAGAGTAGTTACATCTACCTTATTAGAATAGCTTTTTATTGTCACTGTTACAAGAACAGTGAAAGGCAGTTTGGCATCTCTCCATGTGTGTGGAGTACACAATAGCGTAAGTAGTTACACAATAACAGACAAATTTACATTTACACAAGAAAGATATGTACAAGTTATACATACACGCACATACATACATATATGTATATGTGTATATATACATATTTGTATCCGTACATGCATACACACATTTCCATATACACGCTTACATCTATATACATACACATAAATGCCATCTAACTAGCAGGTGCATTGAGAGGTGCAGTGTGATCAGTGATATTGCACATTGAGTGTATGGGGGGGGGATGATATTGCACATTGAGGAGGGGGGGGTGCTGTTGGAACTATACGAAATAATGTTACAGTTTAAAGAGGTAAGGGTGTTGGTTGCATTGAAGTATAAACAGAAATACGATTTATAAATAAGGTGTAATGTCCATGAGTGTTGGCAGTGCAGTTATCCTCCAATCAGGGTGGAGGTGGGGCATGTTTGACAGCCTGTGGGTAAAAACTTCTGTTGAGTCTGTTTGTCTTCGACCTGATGGACCTGTAGCGTTTACCAGAGGGAAGGGGGGAAAAAAGTGAGTGTCCAGGGTGCGAGGGGTCTTTGATGATGATGCTGGCTTTCTGCTGAAGTCTGCCAGTATAGATGTCTCTGAGGGGGGTTAGTGAAGTGCCGATTGCCCGCTCTGCTGCCCTCACCACCCGCTGCAGTTTCCTCTTGTCCTCTGCAGTGCAGCAGTAAGTCAGAAGGCTCTCAATGGTGGAGCGGTAGAAGTTTACTAGCAGTCTTTGGGGTAATTGGGCCTGACGTAGTTTCCTGAGGAAGTACAGCCTTTGTTGTGCTTTCCCTACCTGGTGGGAGATGTTTGTGGACCAGGTAAGGTCAGCCGAGATGTGGACTCCGAGCAACTTAAAGCTTTCTACCCTTTCTACCTCCTCCCCATCAATGTAGAGGGTAGAGTGCTCAGATCGCTTTGTTCTTCTGAAGTCGATTACCATCTCCTTGGTCTTGGCTGTGTTCAGATGCAGGTTGTTGCTGAACCTCCTCTCTGTAGGCTGAATCATCGTTGTTGTCGATCAGTCCTATGACAGTGGTGTCATCAGCAAATTTTATAATGGTGTTACTGGTGTGGATTGGTGAACAGTCATGGGTGAAAAGTGAGTATAAGAGGGGACTGAGGACACACACCTGTGGGACACCCACATTCAGAATGAGGGTGGAGGAGGTGTGCTCTCCCATTCTTACGTTCTGGGGTCTGTTGCTCAGGAAGTCCAGTATCCAGCTGCACAGTGAGCTGCTGAGTCCTAAGTTGCTTAGTTTATTAACCAGTTTGTGGGGTTGAACTGTATTGAAGGCAGAGCTGAAGTCCACAAACAGCATTCTCACAAAGGTGTTACTACAGTCCAGGTGTGTGAGGGCTGTGTGAAGAGCTGTTATTATGGCATCCTCTGTCGACCTGTTTGCCCCGTATGCAAACTGGTGTGGATCGAGGTTTGCAGGGATGGCAGCTTTAATGTGTGACATGATGAGTTGTTCAAAACATTTGGCAATTATGGGTGTTAAAGCAACTGGACGATAGTCATTCAAGCAGCTCACTGTGTTCTTCTTGGGCACTGGAACGATGGTGGCTGACTTAAGGCAGGATGGTATTACAGATTGTAGCAGTGAGAGGTTGAAGATGGTGGTGAAAACCTCTGCTAGTTGGTCTGCACATGCTTTAAGCACTCTACCGGCTACACCGTCCGGACCAGCTGCTTTCCTCGCGTTGACTCTGCGCAGTGTGGCTCTGACCTGGTGCTGCTCCAGCTGGATGGGAGCGTCGTCCCTCTCTGTAATGGCAGGATGGGTGATGGTGTCCCTGTTTTCTTGGTCAAAGCGGGCGAAGAAATGGTTTAGGGTGTCAGGTAAAGTGATGTCTGGGGAGTTGGTTTGTGTGCAACTGTCTTTGTAGCCAGTGAGTGTCTTGATCCCCTGCCACATGTTTCTGGAGTTCTTTGTGTTAAAGTGTTCCTCGATGCGCTGTTTGTATTTGCACTTGGCTTCTTTTATGCCTTTAACCAGAGATTGGCGTTTTTAAAGAATCCAGGCAGGACAGATTTCAGGTTTGCGTGGTTAAAATCTCCTGCCATGGATGGATAGATGGAAACTAGATGAAACCAGTAACCTCTTTAATAAAAATTTGACACTAAGAGACAAATATTACAACTTTTAAATAATGTTCCTCGTTTTACTGCGAGTCTTAACATGGAAGTTGTCTGCCTTCATAGTGTTTTGAATTTTGATATTTGGTGTATTTTTCTTATTCGGGGGAGTTCAAGTAGAGTTTGCAATTTTACCATCCTCCAGCAGAGGGAGGTAGCTGTGCATTTAAGTGTTTGCTGGTCAGTGTAAGTGGCCCTGTACTGTACAAATGGAACACAGTAGTATACAAATTTAACACATTTAAACTGGACACATGCAACTTAATGACTCCAAATCTGCAGAAGCATGTGTCCCTTAATGTTCTTAGTTCTCACAAAATTAAGACAATATTGGGTTTTATTTATTTTTTGGTGTCTTGTTCTGCACTGTTTTTTTTTTTTTTCTTTTTACCTAAACCCCATTGCTATAAATAAGTACTGTGTTAACTGATATCAAGTGAGTGAGCGCTGTACCTGTCCTATGGTTCCAAGATCTAGCAGACTTCTGGTCATTGAGCAGAGTTTCCATTATTTGGCATTGTATGGTAGGCTGGCAGAGGGAGCCATTCACTGGAGTGTTCATCTTTCATTATCATGTCCTCTCTACTTGACAGACAAGATAAATGGGAAGCATCCAGAGAGGACATGAACTCAAAGATGCATTTCTGCTTGTCAGTCCGTGCAGATTGCTCTAGCAACCTCTATTTAAGTTGATGTCGAGAAAATCCTATGCCTTTATTAGACACAGAATGCTGCGTGACTGTGGACTGTCGGGTAAAAAGCAACCAGTGCATTTAAGTTTTTGTCCAGAGTTTGAGATCCAACTATAGCTATGGAAATAAAAATTAATAACCAGAAAGAGTACTCGCATTAAAGTCGTATAACTGTTTTTTTTTTCTTTTTGCCATACAAGCATGTTGGCTTGTTCCTTGTACAGACTGAAATATCTAGCCTAAAAATTACTAGATGTTAATAAATTTTGACAGTAGCCGTTTCCAGAGGATGAATCTCGTGATCTTGGTGGGTTTTGACTCTTCTTTTGAATGCCATCACAGGTTTTATTACTTTAACATTTGCACAACTTGTCAGAAACTATATTGGATGAAAAATGGCACTTGTGGTTTTCTTTGGTAACCATTAATAAGCATTTTTTAACTTAATTGTAAAACTGTGATTCCAAAGGACTTCTGCTAATTTGCATTGTGCCTGGAAAGGAAGTTTCCTTATTATTTCTACAAATGCAAATGTGATTTTAATATAGTATGACATAGTTATAGTATGGCAATAGCATGATTTGATTATTCAAGGATGGCATTCAAGTTATCAAATGTTGTTACTATTAGAATGGGAAATGAGTGAATACCTGCTGTTTGTGAAATATAGCAATGGGAAATTAACACGTCGCTTTGCAGTTTGCACCTAATCCCCGCAGTACAAAAGCTCTCTCTCCTGGATATACCAGGCTTTTTGTCTTCTTGCTTGATTGCGTTGTTCATCTTGTAGACCTTCTTAATCTGTATTCAGAGTTCAGCCCCTCTTTCTTTCCCTATCGCCTCATTTATGGAAAGAAATGATAGAATTTTTTACTAGCCCCTTAACCCATTAAAGAGGTATTTTTCAGTCCGGGTTTATTGCATTTTATTGTGAACAGTCTTGCCCTCACTGTCCGCTGCATGAGTGGAGATGATACAGAACACAATACTCAGGAAGACATTCATTCACTCTTCCATTGTGCCCTCCTTGTGCTTGAATGACAAATTAAATTGAAGACAAGGCAAAAAACAATAATAATAATAATAATTAAAAATTCAATATGCCATGCTTCCTTGAGGGTCAAAATGGGAAGGGAGCCTTTTTGTACCCACTTAAATTATTTTAGTTCACTGGTGAAATTATTGTAGTAAATTTGTCAAGGATAACAGACAAAGAGGATGTGAGCACTTGAGAATGAGTCATTTTTCATGGAGGTTGGTTTTTTTCCCCTCTTTTTTTTATTTATTTATTTTTTTTATCAATGTTTAATACCCCCCAGCTCACTATCCTGAGCACAAACTCTTGTCCTGATAGCAGTTCCTAACCCGGAGCCATGTGTGGCTCTCATGAAGGCCACAATTTAGCAGATACCAAAGTGATTTATGTCTAAATCCTAACCTAAACAGGTCTGTAGAGGTACTGCTTTCATGGTTATCAGTCTGAATTATTTTAGAGAAACCTAGCTGGCTCCTCTTAGTACCTATAGGGCTAATTGAATATTCAGAAGGGACCCTGTGTGTGTGTTGATGTTATGTCTCCGGGGATTGTTTAATTCTGCTAACAGACACAAAAAAGCCAGTGTGAGCCATGCTGCTGAGGCTGCAGTTCACTGCTGACATTCACTCCAGTCGGGGTCTGTTCCTTCAGCTGACCTCTGCGTGTTAACTATGGCTCTATCTCAGGGATCATGCCCGACCGGAGTATGAACTCCAATTTTACGCATGCATATTGCACACCACAGCTGTCAATTTATGCTAATGCGCTTTTGAATCAGCCATGAAAAACAATTAATTTTCTGAGCAGGTTGAGGAGGAGTGTTCACAAGGAGCTTGATCACAATCTTTAGTGCTGGAACACTTGCTGACTATGTGGCTTGTGAAGTGAGACATCGACTGAATTCAGCGTCTTTTTAAGATTGCAAAACAATATCTAGCATGCTTGATATACTGTACTGTTTATTTTTAGACCTGACACAATCTTAGCTTATTTATGGCCATATTATAGATGTTATTTGAGTGCTGAAAACAAGCAGATGTAGTTCCAACAGTATTGTGTTTTACAGACACTGTTTTGTCTATTGCTTTGTGTTTAAAAGTAAAGACATATCATAAAAACTTTTAATATAAAGTTAATATTATGTTTTACTTTAATTGTCCTTTTATGACCAATCATGAATATTTGGAGCAATGAAAATGATTTGAAACATATGGGTTTTATTTAATTCAAGAACACATACAGGCCGGTTTAAGGATGAATATGGGAAGCTGTGTAAAGTAGAGGGCACAGAAGGCAGTGTGTGCAGGAGAGAGCATAACTGTGGTTATTCGGTGAATTGCTAAAGCACACAAAATGTCTTTAACCAAACTGCTTTCCTGCTACCAATCTCTGACCTATTTTCACTCACTCTTGCTGTCACCTGTCTCTCATTTCCTGTCCTTAGGGAGTCAAAGTTCCCTTTGGCTTGAAAGCCTCTCCAATCTTTTTTCATCTGCCCAACTAATTTCCAGTAGGTCAGCCAGTAAGATGAACTGGCAGAGGTTTGAGTGCTGCAGATGTTAAAACACCAACTGCTCCACAGTTTTCTGGCCCCGAAGTGTGAGAGGCAATTTCAGGGTTATTAGTGAAGTGACAGCGGTAGTCTGTTTTACTGTATTTCATATGTACATCTCCGTGGACACACAAAATCTGAAACTACATGAAATGATGTAATGTTTTTATGTGTTTATGAATACAAATGAAAATCCAAAAAATGGTGTCCATGCAGTGTGGGAGCTTTATCTTGTCAGGATTATTTTATTATTATGTATTTAAAGAGGCTAAACTAAACTAAAGAGCAAATAAAGTGAAGCTTGGATTTTGGTCGTAAAGGGAGAAATGGTGTGGTCGGTCCCAAATAGTCCATCTGTACCATCTGTCTGATGTTCAGTGTTATTTATTAGTAGAAAACTTTAATTTTTGTGTTCACAAAGACTATTAGCAGTTTTGTTTTTCGCAGGCTGGAGCTTTTTTCATTCTAAACAACTGCTTACTGCGTTTGGAAAAAGACTGATGAGAGCTGTGAGACTTAACAGTAACACTGTGGGTTGTAAAGCTAAGACACTGGACTAAGCAACACTAGAAGATAGTACTGAATTAAGGAGAACCACAGAGTTTGGTAGGAAATATCCACATACAAATACTGTTTGACTTCACTAAGAACTTTATGTATTCCTATAGCAGATAGGTGTTTGGTATTTTCTAATTTTTTATGTATTTATTTAGCTAAAGCTTACACATTAGTGGAGTCCACCTGTGGTAACTTCATTTGATTGGACATGATTTTTACAGGCACACACCTGTCTATATAAGGTCCCATAGTTGACAGTACATGTCAGCAAAGTCCAGGAAATAGTCTGTAGATATCTGAGACTGTATTGTATTGAGGCACAGATCTGGGGATGTATATAAAAATGTCCGCAGTAATGAAGATCCCAATGAGCACAGTGGCCTCCGCCATCCGTAAACGTATCATCCATAAATGTATAAATTTATACATATATAAATTTGCAAGCAAACTTTTTTCACTTTGTCATTATGGAGTATATGTAGAATTTTGAGTTGAAAAATGAATTTAGTCCATTTTGGGATAAGGCTATAACATGAGAAAATATGGAACAAGTGAAGTGCTGTGAATACTTTCCTACACTGTAGGTAGTTATTATAAGTAGTCCTGAAATTTCATTTTCCACAAGAGAGCAAGAAAAGGAAGACCGGTGGTGGTTTAGCAGTTACAGATCGGAGCCCTTACAGTGACATTTAGACAGCCTGGTTCAAGATTTTTATAGTATTTTGTCAACAGACTGGGTTTTGTGTGGTGAATGATTGTATGACACGAAACAGGAAGCAGACTGTTTTCCCGAACAAACACAGCAATTGTTTTTGGAAGGTTTCTCAATGGCATATGGTGCATCAAGTGAAAGCTAACAGAGAAATCCATTCAGTGTTTTTCCTTCTATGAACTCTGAAGTAAAAACTAATTATAACGAAAACAAAATTATTTAATGGCAAATGCAGTTTTACATTTATTACTCTATTCCACTGATGAGATTGAAGCAACCTAAAACATTGTCACATGTTTATTTTGTGTTTGAAACATTAGATTTATTAGCACAGGATTACCACAGTAAATCACATTTTCTGTTCTGTTTTCTGTTTACTGCATGAGCCAAAAGCATATTCCACTTTTAGAGACAACTAACACTAGGCTTGCACATCCTTGTGCAGGGTGTCTCGTGGATTTATAATATTTTAGCATACTATTTGTTCTAATCTACACCACTACTTTTGGCCAACAGCACTGATATAAAAGGCAGAACACCTGGTGGCTCAGACAACTGTGCCTAGAAACATACATTTTTATTTATTTATTAAAATCTATTTTCAGTCAAAGAATATTAAAAGGATGCAGTTAAGTCATTTCAGCCCGTTGCTATCTTGTATAACAAAGACATGAAACGCAGCGTCTCGATTAAGGTACACAACCATTTGTTCTTTAAAGCTCTTTGACACATATGCCCCAATCTTGTGTGTTCTGCATGTTGATTTGCCATGATGTCTTATCTACTGACATTTTTCTTTGTGTTTATGCATGCTATATAAAATCTTTGATACAGCGATATCTAGGAAATACAACCTTTTGGTCTAAGAAGTGTCTTGTTTTTTGGTTGTTGTTAGGGTTTTTTTTTTGGCGGCTCAGAAGACATATTGCTTTTTTTTCCTTCCTCTGTCTTCTTAGCAGTGTCTGATTAATTAACAAGTGATGTCAAGGAGGATGAGAAGTGGTCGATAGCAGAAGGAGAAATGGTAACATTTCATCTTGTACTCTTGCCAGGACCATAGATAAAGAACAAAGTGTTTGCTATTAGTTCTATTAGTATTCGTTTTACTATAATGATAATGGATTTTTAGTTTATTTCCAGTCTTTTATAGAAGTGATCAAAAAAGTGAATTTCTATATTTGGTATTACGCGGTATACTTCTAACTGTACACTGGTTCATCTCATCGTGTAAACAACAGTAACTTACAGTCATTTAAATGTAACCTAAAACTGTCACTGATGTGATTTCTACATGTAAATGCATATTGCTGAAGACAGGTTTGATCATTTCCAGTAATCCTCCCACTTCACTTGCACTGAAAAGATACATTTACAGTTCCGCTGTGGCCAATGAATCATATAATTTGTCATCACTGAGTGATTCCCCTCTGAGCTAGTATTAGATTACTACGTCTCCTAATTACTCAGTCTGAATTTGCATAATATTTCACTTCTATCGTCTGAAAGTTTACAAAGTAAAGCTGCAAGCAATTATCTGTCACCATCTTCAGTCAGGAGAATTGACTGTTTGACCCTGCTTGTACAAAAATCACACTTGACACTCGTACTCCTGCAGGCAATGTCAAATGAGACAGCTGGGGCTAACTCAGGATGACACACATCACTGACTACTGCTAAAGATGTTCCATTTGTCAGAAATAAACTAATATTTCCTTTCAGCAAAAGCTCCCTGCTCCACTACATTTCATATTTGCTGCAAGGCAGTGCTGAATCTATGCTAGGTATGAAAGACCTGCTGTGGTGCGCAGGAGGACAACCAGGGTACTGGCATGCCCTTTGTCCTAGATGTAAGAACCAGTCTTCTCGCTAATGTTCTACAAAGAGTGTGTAAGAGATTTAGAGCTTCTTGACAGTTTTAATAAGAAACTGGCAATGTTGCCAGACTGAATTCTGAGAGGATTTATCACTACTGAGATAACCATCAAAATTCATTTACACAGAAATTGCGATTTTAGGAAAGTTGATCGCGTCTTGCCTTAGTGGCACAATGCTCTTTGCACAACATATGAAAATGCAGTACATTGTTATACAAAGACCTCTACCCTGTAATGATGCATCACTGTAAATAATTGAATTTGTCTCATGCATTTCATTGTAATGAAAGAACAGAGGAAATCAAAAAGGAGTGTGTGGGATTACACAAAAACAGAGATATGGAGGTACTATTGGTGAATTAGTGGGTGGATTGCAGGCATATCTAAACCAGCAGTGCCTCAACAATTATCTGTTTTGGGTGGCTGTGTTCAAATTAAAAACAAAACATGTTATTACTATTAAGGAGGATTTTTGGCCCTAATAATAGCTGCCCATTCAACAGATGAGCATCACATTAGTGTACAATCACAAATACCAATATCAATATTTTTTTTCACATTTGAAAAAAATATATCTTTTTTTTCTGAAGTTCTGCAAATAAAGAGTCCCTATCTCAGCCTCCAGCATCCCAGTATAGGTTAAACTGGCTTTGGATTAATGAGCTGGAACAACTACAGCAGTGTCATCTTGGTAATGGAGTGTGGACAGAGAGCTTTCACATTATCTCAGTGTAACAAAGCAAAAAACCAAAGAAACCAGATCAGTTTGTAATACATTGGCACATAAAGCTACAAGAAGCCTCTGCATTACATGCATTCCATCGTTTCACTGTATTGATTGAATACTTCTGCTTTATTTTAAAGGTTTGTTTTTTACAGTGGTAACAAAATCAATTATTAATGTAATAAAAAATAGTAATACTATCAGCGAGCCCGAAATTTACAAATAATGATAACTTAGTTCATATTACAGTACTGCTTTAAAATTCACAGTCATTTGTTTGTTTGTCTAAGTGAGGATTTAAGTTACCATATATTTTTATTTCTATGCCATGCTTTTGAGAACCCTCTATTTTATACAACAGCTCCATTTACAATCTCAAAGTAATAGATTAAAGTTAAGATTATCTCTGCCTCGTAACCCAAAATGATCTTAATAAGCAATAATATCTACCATATTGCTTTAAACCTCACTTTAAAACACTACCAAGCATAATATGGTAAGAAATTTTCATTAGGATGTACACGACTTCCTCAGTAGATGTCTGCTCAGATGCATTGATTTGTTTCCTTAATTATCCAGTTTACTAACTGGCTTATTCATTTCAATTACTGTCAACAACAAACTTCCAGAAATATTGATAATACCCAATCTTAGCTACAAATGGAAGTCAATTAATGGATGTTTTACGTCTTAATTCTATTATTTTCCTCTCACTGAGTTACATTCTTTTCTTTGAACACACAAACATAGATTTCATTTTTTCATGATCTAGCCTTTGGTTTACATTTACTCCACAATCCACAAAGTGCAAGATACAGGAAGTAAAACTTAAAAGAAAATGTGGGCCATTTAATTTTGGCTGATTCAAAATCCACAAACTAAAATAAAATCCCAAACAAAGCCCGAAAGGCAATCAAACATAAAATCCAACAGAGCATCAAAAATATCAAAAAGGAATAGTGGTTTAAAAACTGAATTCCACAGGGCAGAAAATTTAACATAAGACACTGGGTGGCTATAGGACGAAGCTAAACACAATCAAGACAATCAACAGATACTAAGTAAAACTCAAAACATGACACAAGGAGCACCAACTAACAGAGAAAAACAAGAAATACCAAGAAAAACAACTAATTGCAGACGCACGGAAACACACTTTAACTTGATGCAAAGGAAACCAGGGCACACTAGAATGGTTAATTCAAAACAAAAAGCAGAACTCAAGGTAGTAAATAACTGAAAGTCTTCAATAGTCTGGAATCAAGTAGAAACCAAAGATTCAAAAAAATGCAGAGGGTCAAATTCACTATGGAATATCAGGAAATGGATTGGTACTCATGTAGCAGCTTTCTACTCAGTTTGAGCACTCAAAGCACTTTCTGCTAAGTCTTATTCACCCATATAGCACTTTTTCTGACATTCACTCACACACATTGATGATGGCTGCATCAGAGCTAACTACTGGTTCAGTATCTTGCCCAAGGACACTTTGACACGTGGACTGGAAGAGCCAGGATCAATCTATCGACCTTCTTATTGGTAGACAATCCACCCTACCACCTGAGTCAGAGTTGCCCCCAGAACTGGATAAATACCTAACAGTAACTACAAATACAAAAACTAATACTCAAGACTACTACCACTATAGATACAAGAATCACCAGAAAATACCAGGAACTTGAATATAGCGACCACAGATTCAGAGATCCACTCAGCATGGGAGGATTGAACCCTCTTTGTCTGTTTATTTTTTAAGCATTTTTTTCCCTAAATGAATGAATAAACTTAAGCGAATGTTACTATGATTACTGGCACTACAGTATCGCTCTCTGAAAAAAGTAAAACTAAAACAAAACAGCTAGAAGAAAATTACAGTTTAGTTTATTTATAAAAGCAAATGTCACACACAGCAACATACTCATTTACCCGGTTGCAAGTTTAAAGCTGTTTATTTAAGGGTATACCCATGTTTCCTGTAAGTGCAGTGATTATGACGGCATAAAGAAGATCATTATCCAAAGTTATTTGTCTTGCATTTAAATTAAGAATACGTTTGTGTCTCTAGCATAAGCTATAATTTGGTTAAATTTTGGACCACACTAAAACTCATAACACTGAGACTGATAGTGCTTCAAACTTGTCAAGTGTATCAAGGATCACCCCCACCCCCCCACCCCCACCCAAACCCTCACCCATTCAACTTTCATTCATTGAAAGGGTTTTTCATTTTTGTTGCAAGCAGTTTGATGTTTGAAATTGAATGTATTCTTGATGAGGGAAGCTGGGAATTGGCTGGCTGTCAGATCAGCACTATTATCTGCCTTTTAGGTTTGAAGCAAATTAGACTTGGAGTCCCTAAGGTGCCTGGACCCTTGCATTCTGGCAGTGTTGAATTCTCTGAGCGTGTCACTTCCTTGATGGAAATTCACTTTAATCAGAAGAAGATTCACAGCCCCACTGGACTTGTTCACAGCTTTTAGATTTGTTTTCAGGGCATGCCAGAAAGCTTTTTTTTTTACTTGAAACTAAGAAATGTATAAATGAGAAACATATCTGACCAGTCAGTAATCTCAGGCAGGCCAAAGAAACGTTTATTAATGAAAAATCAAACAAACCAAAAGATGGAGCTGATAGGCCCAAAAGTGACGTAGACATATTTTGATGCAACATGCACCAACTTTATAACAGAAATGCCTAACTATGATTTAAAAAAAGGGAGAATTAAAAAAAGGAAATATGATTTAAAGGCAGATGTGCACAATCAGTGTCTGACATAATAATAAAGGTCTGATAACACAGTTAATGCAGAATCATTTTTATGGACATATTTGGCAACACCAAATACTAGCACACAGATGACTGGAAATGTTTAGTTTAAATTTTGTTTGTAATTAAAAAAAGTTTCAGAAAAATTCGGGCCATTGCCTGGATTGGAAGCTAAAATGTCTTTTTAGTGCATTTGCAGCATGTGTCACCAAGTCTTCTGAGCTGGTCTTTGATGAAACAGAAAAGCCAGACAATTATATGTTGCTGTTTTTCCTTTTCTGACCTCATTCAATGAAAAGGGACATGGTCATACAGTGCAAATACTGCTAGGGAGAAAGATTCAAAAGAGTAAACACATTTTAGCAAGTGAATTTTCCTCTGATATTAAATCACATGATTCAACATCAAAGTTAAAAAGCAAAAACACAAAAAACCCAAACATGATGATAACATGATCACAATGACAGTTTGCACTTTGGCACTAAAAGCAAAGTACAGAACAGGCTGATTGGAATGAATTATTGAATTTGACCAGAAGCAAATACTAGGCACAAGCTTTACAGTTTATTCTGTAATACCCTTGCTGTGCTGCTCCATCCTTGTCTTCAAGGAGGGTGGTGCAGCGTTTAGAACTGTCACATCACCACAAAAAGTTTCAAGGTTTGAACCTGCTGGCCAGTTTGGGGCCCTCCTGTGTCGAGGTTGTTCTCCCTGTAGGTTTTTCTGGATTCTGCCTAGAGTCCAAAGACATTCAAGTTAGGCTATTAGGTGATTCCAGCTGTAGTTGTTAATATATGTGCATGGATGACTGCTCGTCTCTCTTTGTTCACCATGTGACAGACTGGCAACATCTTCAGGGTCTTCTAGGGTCTGCCTAGTATCAACTGCATCAACTCTAAAGTGGATAAAGCCGAAGATAAATTGATAATAATTAATGTCAAGGTTTATTTTTGGTTGATTTTGTAGTTGTTGTTTTGTTTTGTTTTGCTTTTTCCAGAGACCACGTTGGTTACTGTCAGGTCTGGATTACAGAAACCCAATGACACTAACCATGCAGTAGCGTTCTTAAATCAGTTAATGTGATATTTGTACATCAGCTTGTACAATTGCAGTGTTTTTACACATTTTAGTGATTTTTTTTCTGTGGAGCACTATGCCTAATAATTGTCTATTGTTTTTTATGTGGATAAATTCTTGAGAACCTGTCTGTTAATCAAGTTTCCCAGGAGGGACAATAAATAAATTAATGGAAAAAAAACACAGTCTCACAGCAATTTTTCATATAGTTCAGTTATATATTTATGCTCATTGGCACAAATTCTCCAAATGTGTTTCTTGTTCATGCAAGAAACCTATCCATTCAATGTGCACTGCTCATTCACGTCAGAGACAAACGTTTGACACACTTTTCTTTGGTGTTATTTTTGCTCATTTGCTGTTTCCTTACTTTTTTCACACACTTCTTGGTTAGGGGCAGGCACCACTTGGTTAGGTTAGGAAAAGGATCATGATTTGGGTAAAAATACTGCTATTACTTTAAAGCTCATCTTTTTAGGTTGCCTGGGTGATGGAAAAAAAACACCCCCAAAAAACATGGTGCCGGCATGAAACGTACTTCCAATTAAAATACATTAGTTTCAAAGTCCTGCCGACTGTCACCAAAAAAAAGAAAGAAAAAAAAGACATTTTAAGTCCATGCACAGTAAAAATAGATCACATATCCTCCTGGTTTCATGACTTTGTGTGAGACCAGGCTGCAATAACAGCAGTAGAAAAAAAAGCTGTGTCAGGCTGACATTGATTGCTGGGCAGCTTTAGTGTAAAATACATGATTTTTAAGTGCAGCGATTCTTTTTCTTCTTTTTTGGATTTTGCTTCTTGAAACCTTGGAGGCAAAAACAATCCCACCCACTTTTTTATTTTTTATTTACAAGCCCACATGCTGTTTTCTACTTGTTCTTGTCTTTGTCACAATTCAAATAAAGCACACGCAATCAGTGTGCTAAGTTGGACATTTTATGATCACGGTTTGGATCTTGGTCTTTCTTAGGTTTCAATCATCTTGTCTTATCTGAAAGTCTAAGCCATCAGGTGTGTTGTGCCCTACAAATTCCCACAAGTAATTGGACTCTCAGTACATTTTCAGAACATTTTCCAGGCACCCAGAATAGGCCAAATCATTATGGTTTCTGGCAGATACAGAGCTAACAAAGGATTAAACCAGAGAGGAGCCAAGGAGTGTCGGGATTTGGTTTGTTTGTCCCAGCTGCGTTGTTTACAACCTCCTGTGCTATAGTCTACTTAAAGACAGCCCAACAGACATCAGAGAGGTGTTGGTGTCCAGGAGTTTTGTCAAGCCTGTCTCCCTCATACTCATCTGCAGGCTCAACGTGTCCGCCTTTGGAGAATGATTGACCACTAGCCTTAGATTGAAATTGATTGCATAAGGGCTATAACAATGAAAAGCCTTTGGTATTCTGGCAGTAGCAGTGGAAGAGTGTCAGAGGATTGGGCTACTGCTGTCACTAGAACAACAGGGTTCTTTATTAACGTATTGTCTAGTAGTCAGATTCCTAAGATCAGAGTGAGCCTTTGATCTTAGAGATACTGTGCTGCTAATTGGGTTGTATTGATCCATCCAGCGCCTGCCCATGATGGCACAGTCATGATGAATGTCAGTCTGCTGTACTGAATGAAAAACTGGACTAACCAGCTTTGAGTTCAGCTGGGTTGTCTGGGTGATGTGCGGTGCCAGGTTCTAGACAGAGAAGAATCAAACATAAGTGGCAGAAAAGACATCATTACCAGTCTGCTTTAAAGTTTTCTGTAAAACTTGTTGCAAGGTTTCAAACTTCTCTGGGGTCCATATCAGTCTTGTTGTTGTAAAATAAATCTTAAGCTATTCTTCTATGAATGTTCTTGAGAAATGTGCCTTGCATCAGAAGAAAAAGGTTAATTATTAAAATTATGTTACCACATTTCCAAGAAACATTTTCTAATAGCTATAACAGTAATTTAAATAAAAATGTGGGGGGAGGATGTAAATATTTGTTATATTGCCAAGTCTGACAAATATTTATTCCTAGCAGATTTTTTTTTTCTACTTGCCTCTGAAATACAAATCTATTTGTAAAAGATTGAAATGATTGATGAGAAGATTAAAGAGTTCTATCTAAGGGAACATTAACATAACCAAGTGTATTAATTTTAACAGACAGCACTTTATATTTGATCTTTTGCAAAAGTTGGTTGGTTTGCTGCTGTATTATTCTGACATTGGTGCACAGCTACAGAGTTGTACAACCCCAATTTTTATTGGACATTTCTTTTAGTTGCTCTGAGATTTTTTCATTAGATAAGTCAGCACGGTGCATGTCTTCAAAATTTCTAAGACATTCACTCCAGGAAAACTTAAATTACATAAATGTGCTACACACTTTGGATTATTTGTTAAAATGGTAGAGCCATACCATTGAGGCTGACACAGCCTTCATCGAAGAGTATCTGCTACTCTTTCATTATGCTGCATTAAATACCCATGGAGCAGGACGGGGCAAAGCTTGAAGGATTGTACAGCATATTAAATTTATCTTGGTGAACCTCAATAGAATGAAGATATCACATGAAGTTCAAAATGCAGATATAAAATCACCGCTGAAAACAATGGTGTTTAAGTTCCATGTAAACCTGGGAAATAAATGGTAGAATACATTCCTGGCAGTGACACAGAAGATAAAAAACAAGTTAATGCACTGTAACTTACTATGTGCAGTTTTATGACACACCTGTCCTTGTCTCTCTGCAGTCCCCAATTCAGTTTGAGCATAACAAAATTAGTTACACATCATTAAATTTAAATATTAGCACATGTGTTAGTAATGAATCTTTTGATATTTCTCATATGTGCAACAACACAGCAGTGTTGTTAAGCGTGGCCACATGTGTTTTTACTTGAATCCAACCACAGTCCTTCTAAGAGGTCAGCTATGCAATGGCTAGAGCATCCAAGGTGATCATGTAAAGACAACTCATTAAAATAGTCAGCCCTAGACTGTGCACCTATATATGTGCAAACTACGCAGCTTGATTGCTTTACTCATGCTGTCTGCTAGTGTTTTCAGGTTCTGTAAGGTGGCAGTCCAGATAAAGATTAGACTGCAATCCAGTGATACAAGAATGTCAATTAATTTTCTGCAGCCCCAAGGCCAAAGTCATTTGCTCTTTTTACAGAACTGGACAGGATTTTGTAATTGATGATAATTTAAAAATGTTAGCATTTTTGCTTAAGAGGTTTTCATAGTATACCACATTGGGTACATAGTTATACTGTTGTCAGTTGTAGCAGACAAAAGATTTGTTTTCTGCTGGGGTTTTTTGTACTTTAACTGTTGATAATTCTTCGTTATATAATGGATTCATTTCTCATAGTCAACAAAGCACATGGCCCAGAGACATCTTTGTTTCTACTGCAATGAACAATGGCAAGGTGAACAAGAATGAATGATGAAAATTTGCTTGTGGTTTGAGTCTTTCTGTGCCCCAGGCTTGTTAAAAAAATACACAGGGCATCTGTGGACATAAACTTTACATAGGAATCCTTAGTTGTAGATGCAAATATGCAAATACAATGTACAAGTATGTAGAATCAGTTGCAAGCCACCACAGTCAAGGATGTCTTCATATAATGAATAATGTAAAATATATACATAATAATAATAAAAATATATAATAATATTAATACTTACATGTACCTTTAGAAATATTAAATAGGTAGAAAAGGAGGATCTTATGAAATGTCATTCCAGCCATGCTACAGCATTTAGTAGTTAGTTTCTAGGTTGTGTTTTCTGGTTCTACAAATCCACAACAGGTGAAAATATACAGCAATTTTCTCAATTTCACAGTATTTGTGAGATTTGTAGGTATTTCTAACTTTGTTATCAGTTGTGACAGCGTGCTTACTGTTATTAGTGTGACTGTCATTATTTCCCCAGGCGATTCTGTCTGTCTGCATGAGTGTCATCATAGCAAAATGTGGTCCTGGAGATAACCTTCTTCAGCAAGTACTACAAGAGAGGTTACTGTAAAAACACGATACCTTTCATAAACATCAGTCTCAGTTGCAGTTGGATCAAAATGCAGATGGTGTTTGATGAGTGTGGCCTGAATGACGACTAAATAGTTTCTATCTACCATTGTCTCCCATTAGGACACATTGTTCTGCCCTTTGGTTTAATGCATTTCCAGCTGAATATTTCCTGCTTAGTAACATTTAACTGTTTATGTAACTTTCATTTTAAATAAAAATCAGGAGCTTAGATTTATTCTTTGATTTATTTGTCTGACACTTACGCCGCATTTACATCTTAAATGTCAGTTGCACTTGAACTGCTTTTCATTCTTCTGCAGAGACTTAATGTTCTTTACGTATCACTTACATGTATTTTTAAAGTGCTGCTGCTTTCATCTCTTACTTTTCAATTGACAAGATAAATGCTTCACTTACACACTTCACCTTGATTCAGTGCTTACAGTGAAACTCCTTTCATCACATCATTTCAGCTGCTTGCTGAGCTTTATTTAGGATCTGTATTTTGACTGTACCTTAAGCTGTCATATGATTTCATATGTTTTATGTGTCCACTGTAAAATGTCAGGAGCTGTGAGTTGCACAGATGACTCTGCATTTTTCTGATTAAACTCACAAGTGGGTTAGAATTTTTTGACACACACACACACTTTCCCTTCATTGTACATTATACCTGAAATTGTAGCTTTATTATGGTGGATGGTTAAGTTGACTTCAATAGCTTCCACTGTTGGAGAGTAAATGTATAACTATAGCTACTTATCTTCTCATCTAACTACCAAGTTGTATGTAAAGGAGTTACATAATCCAAGCAGAAGAAAAGTCAGTGTGATCTGCTAGAGTTAGTAAGAAAGACATCTAAGATCATGTATTTTAATTTTCTTCAAACATTTTCCACAAATTGGAAAATGAACAAAATCATAAACTACATGTGACCTCTGTTTGTCAGTTAAACATAAATGCAACAAGAATTTGTTTTAAAAATAGGAAATTAATTAAATATTAGCTTGAATCTAATGAAAATATTAGTTATACAAACTGTTTTTTTTGGATGTGCAGTGTTATCATAGAACACAACTTTTATTTTGCTGCGTTGCATTTTTTCAGGCTAATCTCCAGTGACACACCCGAGGAAATATATGGAAACCTGTAGGAGATTTAATTGTTCAATCAAATAGTAATAAAAACAAAGAATTCAAATACATATACTAGCTTAGTAGCTTAATTAGGCAATTCAGATATTTATCTTAGTTATTAAATTTTTAACAATTTGTAAGTTATTCCTAAATCTCAGTAACCCCGAGCTTTATGTCCCAATAAGACTGCCCAGAGTGTTCTTCAGTGAATTTACAAAGAGCTCTGTGAGTGATAAAACTGAATCAATCTCACCTGGAATTGTGCCCGATTCCAGCGGAGAATCGAGAGTCATGTGCTGAATAGGTAGACCTAGATGAACTGTCTAATTATTTCAAATGCTAATTTAGCTGTGAAGCAGCCAGCATTTGTTTATCTTTCTCTCAGCGGGTGTCCTAGCAACCCCACTTACCCAAACACGGCAGCTTGTTTCACTGGGAGTGGATTAAAAGTTTCTGTCTTCTGAGCATCTGTTCAGTGCAGCAGGAGATGCCATGTCTCCCCATAGCTCCAGACAATTCATGCAAGAGACCATATTCACATCTCTGACAAATATGAATAGGGACACAATGGTTGAAGGCACAGAGAGATTTCCAAACTGCTTGTCCTATAAAACATTCCACATTTTCAGTGTTTAAAAAAACATGCAGCTGGGAGATAGACACAAGGGGAAATGCCCAAAACACTTTGCTTTCTCATATGCACTTATTTCCCTGTAGGTTGTCCCAGTAAGGAGTATGGAGTGGTTTGGAAGGTTGAGAAGTTCACTGCAGGAAATACTTGAAAGAAGGTGGTTTATAACTGACTCTTCAGAGGCACTTAGTTTGAAGTGAATTGGGTTTAGCTTGTGATTTTTTTCTGTCACTGTGTAGAAAAAAGTAGATTTTGAAATTTACTGTTTACTGTCCTCCAAAAGAGCATATAAAGTTTATTGTAAGATAAAGAATGACAGTTTTTAACACGTCATTCTGACAGTTGCGTTGCTTTGTTGTCACTCAAGAATCATCTCTCAGTGATGAAAATGTCTCATTAGCTACATTATGTCTTCATCTCAAGAAACCACATATTTGTAATAATTGCGTTTATCATACGAGTCTGAAAAGGTAGGCTTTTTGAATTCTTGATATGATGAGAGCATTAAGAAAAGAGAATTATCTTATCTATGTTAGACCACGGATGGATCCATTGTGTGAAAGTCCATTTTTCAGTTCAGAATTTAGTCTGGTATGAAAAATGCCAGGAAATGGAGTAAAAGAATGTGCAAGAGAGTTTTTTTTAAAGAAAAGAATTCATAAGCCATCCTTTTCACACCATTGTGTGAGAGGTCAATTCACTTAATGAGTTAAAATGACATCAATGAGTATACGACCTTCAATATACAAAAAAAAAAAGAGAATTAATGAATAGCAGGAACGTCAGTGTGATAAATCAATATTAAACAAACTTTTAAAGTAATAGCGATTTCACAATGCTATTGTGATTCACTAATAAAATGTCAAAAGGTTGAAATTCAGCAATGAAAAACAGCCCTTTATTTCAGTATTACTGCAGGACATATTGTGCTACTAGTGTCTGCTAATCAGAAATGTACCAAAAAAATTATACTGGTATTTTTTTTTCCTTCGTTGGGTTTTTTTGTTTGTTTGCTTGTTTGTTTGCTTGTTTTTAGTTATTATAGGCTACAATTAAGCTTCGTGTCTTGGCTACGCAACCAAGCTGTAAATATTTCTCTGGAAACCATCTCTGTTTATGCTCTATTGTCTGTTGTGTATGATAAGAGCAATTTATCTCAATATTTGCACGGTATTAGCTACAAGATGATTATATGCTATAGCAGCCACATGGCAGTATGATTATATTAAACTGAATGCTGAACAGAAACTCTGAGTTTGAAATGTGAATGAGAGTTGTCAGCCATTAACCATGCTGTGCATTATAGCATGAACAGTCGTTTATGTAACCTGTACAAACATCGGGAGTTTGCTTTGACTACTGTTTCTGATGATGTTTTTTCTCTGGCTAAATGACATGTAGAAAAGAGTATAATTAGTTCCCTATTTGGTATTAACCTATGACAGCCTTATTATTTAAATACCAATTTCTGGTCTTTCTTTTAAATTTTCATAGAAAATGGCTTGTGGCAAATTGTCACCTGTGTAATGCTTACTATTTTAATTCAGTTCGTGTTCAAATCAACAGTGGTCCTGAAAGAAAGAGAGAAAATATTCATTTTAGCCACTGTGCATTTTTTTGAAGTTTGAAATACACTTCTTGTACACAAAATTGTGGAAAATGTGACCTAACTATAAAGGCATGTGAAAAAGTAGCAGCCACATGCTGCTAATCAAATGCACATCATTAACTGATCATCAGGTGGTGGAGGTTTTGCAGTTTTGTCATCTGGAGTATTCAGGTATATGTTAACACAGTGCCACAATATTCCAATCAGAGGACATCCCAGCAATTTCACTTCAAGGTGAGAACATGCAGTCCTCAAAGAGACTGCAAGAAACCTAAGAGCTACATCGTGACAATGATCCCAAGCACCCCTGCAATTCAGCAAGAGAATGATTAAAAAAGCAAAGAATTAAGGTGTCGAAGTAGCCCAGTCCAAAAGCCCAACTCAAACAAGGCACTCTGCATTATTGCCAAAGATCTTTCCAGTGAGCATTGTTTCAGAATGTCATGAACTTAAACATTTAACATGCTAACTGAGGCCTGTATAGTCTGAGATGTAGCTCTTGGTGGTTTTTGCAGTTTCTCTCAGCACCGCATGTTCTGACCTTGAGGTGAATTTGCTGGGATGCCCTCTGATCGGAAGATTATGGCACTGTGTTAACTCACACCTGAATGGTCCACATGACCAAGTCCAGACCTCAATCCAATTGAAATGCTGTGGCAAGACCTAAGGAGTGCTGTGCATAAATGAATGTGCACAAACTGAAGCAACATTGTAAAGCTGAGAGATTAATAGAGTCATACAGAAAACGATTGCTTCTTGTTAGTGAAGCTAAAAGTGCTTCTACAACTTCAGACAACTGAATCATGGCCCTGTACCTTAATGTCTTAACTATTTTTAGGCTTTCTACCACTGATGGAAATTTAAATTACATAATTTAAACAAATGTTTGAGTATACTCTTTTCAGAATAAGGACAGATGAGACAGCGCTTGAGAATCTGATGATTATACACACGGTTGTATTTTTAAAAGCTTTGTCTGGTAGTTATCTACTTTGTGTTTGATTCAAATGTGAGGCCATATTTTTAGGTCTTCTACAGAAACTGATTGTAAGCTTGTTCACATCGAACAGAAGGATGGTAAATAGTTCTGAAATCCTTGAACATACATTTCATATTTCCTGATTGCATTATGTTGTGAAGTGACTTCTTGCTATTATGTAATTTGTGGATATTTGTCCCAGAATTTTAAAACATAATCACATTTATTTATGACACAAAATCCTGAACCAGAGATTTTAGGGATGTTGCAATTAACATATTTCTTTGCCGTGTTTTGAGATGATTTTGGAACAAAGTCTTTACATTGCCAGAATAAAAAAAAGGTTTCTGAATTACACTACACAGCCTATCAAGAAAGCCTACACTAAACGTGCATAAAAGAAGATTTATATTGATTGAACCTTGGAAGCGACAGCAAATTTCTGCAGTGTTTTTATCCAACTAGAATAATTGAGGGATCATAGAGATATTGTTGCTTTTCCTCGTGTATTGAGGATTTGGAGAAGATGTACATCTAGCTTGTATATTGTGGTCGTGCCAATGAGTCATTTAGTCCGACACATTGACAGAAATCTGCATTCATCTTCCTGAGATTAAGTGAAACATTCGCTGTGCTTGCCACATATTTGATATCAAATCCATATAAGCTGTTCGTTACCCCCTTTCACGTTTGTGAAAATTGGTGGACACAGCCAAAAACAACAGTCAGGCTGTTTTGATTCAAGGCGTCAGCTCTGAGATCCCCGCACTTCTTATCGTGCCGCCTTGGTTTTTTTTGTTGTTGTTTTTTTAACACAGGATAAACGTGGATTTTCTCATCTGTATGAGGAATGTGAACAGAGCCTGAGTCGATATTGGAGAGAAATCAGAGTGCGTTAGGATGTAGGGCAGGTAGAACAATTTGACTCATATTAAAATACATATTTATTTGTTGTCATGACTTGCAGGTAGGTCAAATATTATGTGCATTTGATAGTTTATCCACATTCTCCATATCAATTTCCATTCAAAAACATAAACCCCTCCGTGTTTCTCTAGGGGGGAAAAAATCACTTGTCAGTTTCTAGACTTTTATTACAGTCAGCCCCTTTTTGTTCCAATCTTACCTTAGCTTATCTTCTTCACCCAATGGTGTTGATTTATTTCAGTTTTCTTATCTTAGAAACTGTGCAGTATTGACAGAGCTAATTAAAGATTGTAGCAAATGAAAATAAAAAGTAAATTCACAGGTCTTAACAATACTATCCCAGCTACCATAAAGTGAACAGAAAAATGCACAAAACATAATTAAACAATACACAAACTCACATAAACCATCATCATCCCAGCCAGTCCCCACTGGTTACAAGAGCATCTTTATTACTTACCATTTTTAACTGAAAGATTGATCATCAGTTGATTCACACTGTGCAGGTTAGAATCAGTGTGTACTGGTGGAACAGATGGAGACAGGTGCACAATCTCTTCATTTGTTAGTTAATTGTTTATGAACGCTGCCTTAAAATAAATAAATAAAAGTTAATGCTTTTAAATAAAAGCTTTAATTTGGAGGTGGGATGTAGGACATGTTGAAAAGTCCTGTAATAATGTTGTGTAATCGCCATATTAAAAGGAAAAGAGATGTGATGGCCAAGGTAAGAGGTGAATATGTGGTGCTCTCCAAGGTGCTGTACATGCAGCTGTCAGTGGCAGAGAAAATGTCTAAGCCTCTCACTTTAGCTTGCACCAGGTGTTAGTGTTACTTATTAGCAGCAGCTTATGAGACAATATCTTAGCTGCAGTTCAAACACTGAACTCATCCGTGTATGTGCGATGTGTGTTTTTCTCTCTTGGTTGCGAGACTTAAGAGGTTGTTACTGTGCCTTTCTTCACCTTCTAATGTTCTCATAATAAGCACTGTCGGTGTCACAGCACTCAGTGTTTCTCTTCTATTAAGTTCTGTTTGCTTTGTTCTGAACCGTTAGTGCGACAGTATGCCAAAGTTATACTTTTGTCACCTTGACGGCTGAAGTGTTTATTGTTTCGACAAGTAGGTTCTGTGATTTTGACAAGATAATAAAGTTAAATGTTACTGCACTTCATGTTCTTGGGTCTCTGACCTAGTGTTCGGAGTTTTTTAAAGTTTATATATCTTTGAATTTTGTATTTTAGGTTATCTTTTGGGTATTTTTTTCCATGAGTCCATGTCCATGAGTTTTCAGTTTATTTGACCTCTCCCGTGTCTCCGTTTCCTGTTATCAAGTCTTGGTCTCTGTGGTAGGCGTTTTTCTGTGTTGTTACTTCCTGTTTGTTTTGGTAGCTCTTGTCCCATGTGCATTGTATTTACTTCTGTTTCCCTTGTCTTGATAATGTCTGATTAGTTTCAGCTCTGTACCTGGGTGTTTCCCATATCCTGGATTACCTCATGTTTCTATTTAAAGCAGAACTTTGGCTAACTTCATGTCGTGTTGTAGTACTTTTCTGTTTGCTTTCATTAATGGATTTCCCCAGACTGTGTTTCAGTTTTGTTTTTACTTATGAACTCCGATTAGCCAGAATAAATGGCTCACTTGTCACTTACGGTCTGCCTTGTCCCATGTCCAAGGTTTGGGGCCACATTTTAATCCTTCTCTGACATCATGTTTACTATTCTACATCACTGGCTGGTTTGGGAATGCCTTGAAATCCCAGAATAACTGTGGTAAGTTAGAGCAGCATATGTAGTTAGGAAACTTGAAAGCCATCTTGGCTGTGATTAATTCTTTATTGTATTAAAATTATTCATCTGGATGAAATCATTCCCTGGATTTCAAAGCTGGATACATTAAAGTGTGACATGTCCAGGTCAAAATGTCTCACTATAAAAGTAGAGCAGAGAATTCATGAAAGGAACCACTAAAGGATGAAGAGACTAACGACTAATTCTATCATCCCTTTACTGAATGTCAAAACAGGGGGACTACATTTGTTTTTGGGGAATAGTGTTTGACCAGTTGCAAACATAAAAGGGAGTATAAGTGTATTTTGGTGCTGTGATTAGCAGTGTTTTCATTATGCGACTTCTCCGAACCTCTCAAAGGATATGATCGACATGAACATACATTAAGAATTCTATAAATAATGACCGTCTTTCATGTAGGGAACTGAATGTGGCCAGAGTACAGGCACTTTAATCAGTAAAGCAGAACATGGCTCAGTGTTGCCCTTAAACCTGAACCCCTTGGATTTGGATATTTAATTGAAAATCTTCCAGTGCTACCATCTGAAACAAGCCGGTGTCACTTTTAAAGAACTTTCAAAATGTGGTAACCCATCCCACTGGAATCCTTTGCATAGTGATGGGAGCCATGTTAATCCACCGTTGATCTACCCAGGGATCAAGCTGTTCCAAAATCAATAAAGCTGTGAAAGCTTGTCTTCTGGTCTTAATCAAATCCTTTACATCCGTGACTTATACAGTTTGATACTACAGAATCTGATAATTTGCTTCTGTATCAGATGAATGTAGTGAAAAAATATCAACATTTGCATTTTCTAAGCTCAGCAGAATCGCCACCCTCCCAGTGGAGCATAAACGTGCAGGCCAAGTAAAGGTTAGTTAAGTTACAGATATTAGAAAAAAAAAAAATCCAAGTGTAACAGACTGCATTTTATAATTCACACCCACGAAAAACAATGGGATATACCCACAGGCATTTATGGCAGCGATTCAATTTTAAAGTCGGCTCCGTAGCTTCCCAAGTATTCCTGTAAGGGTTTCAGGATTTATTGCAATAGTAGTATGACCATGTGTGATGTATAACGACCGATTTTTAATCCAATAGCACCTACAGGATGTTTTATGTATTTGTTACTTTCTACCAGGTTGTATCTCAAATGCACTTGCCGACCTGCTACACTGGATGAGGCTCGATTCCACTCCACGTTTTGTGTCCCGCTTTTGCCCTGCCGGTGCATCTGAACACACAGCGCTCTCCTCCACAGAGCATTTCCACTTCAACGCAGCTACAATGGGCTTTCTTTGCTGAGCGAAGTTGAGTCAACAAGCCGGGAAACGCGCTCCTTGGATTCATGTGGCACCTTTACGCTCACAGCTTTCTTTTCTACTGCGCCGAGGGACTTTCAACTGAACTCGGTGGCGATACAAACCCGTTGTGCTTTGGGGGATGTGTTACTAGACTATAGTTGAGTTCCAACCACTAAAAACGACCAGTCATTAAGTAGTCTACCTGCGAATCTGCTGCAGGAGGGGGGACTTTTGCCAGCAAGCGGGACACTGCAGAGTACCTAAACAGTGAGGGATCTGTACAGAAGTGAACGATGCTCAGACTGGAGACCATCATTTGCACTTTTTCTGTGCTGTCTGTTGCGGCAAGAGCCGAATTTAAAGCGAGGAATTGCAGCGAGGTGAGGGAGGCTTGCATCGCGAAAGGCTTCGGCTTCTCACATGTTCCCCATCAGGAGATCCCAGGTAAGGGTGGACTGAGTTACTGGCTCACGACCTGCCGGTTACAGCATCCGAAATGATCGGGAATATGCAGCGACTTTTACAAAATAAAATAATAATAATAGTAAACGCGTCTGTGTTAAGTGTTTATATCTGAGAGGAAAAGTTAAAAATACTCAGCAGTCCTATTGCAACTAATTTAAGATGCTAAATCGTTTTAATGCTGCAGGGGTACGCTACTGCGACTGCACCACATCCAACTAATCGGTTCCAGCTTTTCAACCACCTGTCACTCACAAAGTACCTGCTCTGATTTTCACTCACTGAAGTTAACTTTATATAAATGATTTCCAAAACGCTCCTGACTGACTACCTGGGGGTAGTGAGCTTCCCACAGCTGTTTAGAGAGATCTGCTCTAATCGGGAACCCACGCATGTAAACTGCCTGAACGCACAACTACAGGCTTATTTAGTTATATATATGTCATACCGGCTATCCTGCCCTATCAGTGCCGAGTGTGAAATGTGTCTGCATGTCTCCAGTAGAGGTCTCTGACGGTGAAAACCAAGTAGAGGGGGCCCAGTGAGTGGACAGCTGCGCAGATTAACTCCTGTCCTGTGAAAATTGGGTGATTAGATAAAATGAAGCTCATGCAATGCTCAAGCAGTAGACCACAACTGTTACTCGCTTCATTTGGTATTGCATGGTTTCTGCCACAACCCTAATGAGTAATTATCTTAAATATACCTTGTGCGAAATAAGGCAGGCCTGATGCACCCCTATTGGCATGTAAAACTGCAGATTTTATGATGTTTTGTTGAAATCTCTGTTGGTTTTCCTGGCCTTGATTACACATTATGTGAGTCTTGCACATGCTTTAAAAAAATGACTTAAGGTTACAGTGTCAGTGTTTCACTGCCGCGATACTTAAATTAAATCAATCTGTTTTTCAAGAATAGTTTGGGTATAAATATCATTATGTCATCAGAACAGGGGTATGGATGAGAGGCAGTCTCCCCTTTCCGCCTCTTTCATTGAATTATCTCTCCAGGTCGTCATTGTTATGCTTCAAGGCCAATTATTCTTTCTATAAATCAAGGAATCTGGCACAAGTAAAAGGCTGCATATTTGATAACAGGCACACCTGTTCAGAGACGGGTTGAATAACTAACTGATTAAATCCTTTGGATCCGTGTCTCTGACATCACAACTAATCTCTGGAATGAGTGGAAAAAATCCAATCTGTCTCTTCCCTGAATGATGTCACCCTGAATAAAAGTCTTTTGATCTTCTCTTTGAATGAGTCACAACCTTACATGTCTTCGGGAGAGACGCTTTATCAACAACTCAGCAAATTCGCACCGTGATAGACATGTCCTCTGGGCTTACAGCTCATTGCCTCTTACTCATGCAAACAACTTTCAAGCTAAGCCAGATCTAAAATAAATTTGCAAATTCCTTTTGATTAAAAGTTGATTAAAATCGTAACATTGTCCTATCAATAAATAAATAAATGAAAAAACATTCAAGTTGCTTCTTAGCAGAAATGTAGTAAATGCAGAGAGTTTTCTTTTTCGCTATGTAGGTTTATATTAGTCTGAACTGATTTAAAATTTAATCTCGTGGCTGGCACACGACTTGTTTGCACTATTTTACTTAATCTCCTGAAAATAGAGCCTTTGGTATAATAGCTGATTTGGGGGGTAAATTAGATCATTTGGACTATAATTGAGTAATATAGCTTATTAAAATATGTGTATTTTTTTAACATTATAGACAGTTCTGTGTCGCTGTGCACTGTTGCCTCACAGCGAGGGTGTACTGGGTTTGAATCCACAAGCTGGCTGAGACTTTTCTTTGGGAAGGTTGCATGTTCTCCCTGCCTATGTATGGGCTGTCTCCGGGAACTCCGGCTTCCTCCCGCACTCCATGAATATGAGCATTAATGGTTTTCTGTCTCCCTGCGTGTCAGCCTCACGACAGACTAGCGATCTGTCCAGGGTGTACCCCTCCTTTTGCTCTAATGACAGCTGGGATAGATCCCAGCTTCCCTGGGGTTAAGAAAATGGATGGATGGATATATTTTTATGAAATTCACTTGGCAGATGTTGTTAATAATGCAGCTTTATCTGCTTTTAGCTTCGGCCCTTTTTAGTTATTTAGTTTTTTCACTGAAATATCATTCATTTATATTACACACATGATGTAGAGGTAGTGGTGTAGTCAATGAGTGTGTCAAGGGCACGTTACTGTTCACTTTTTATGATTTGTGGAGTTTACAGACAGATTGCAAATGACATTAACACCAATTCACAGATTAATGCAAACTTAAACACTTTTTTCATGTAGTTTGTGATGACTTGAAGAGCTTTTTAGGACGGACGGCTTGATCATTAAAGTCACAAAAAAGTTTAAGTTACTTTAGAGCTTCAAAAGCTTCTTGTTTTGCTGTTTGTGCCAGTCTCACAACTGCCTTCACACTCTATTAAAACCACTGATGATTTAGGGGGAATCTCAAACTTCATATTACTGGTCCACCTCCACAAATGGTGCTTTCACTGCTGCTGCCTGCTGTGCATTTTTTGTTAAATGGTCTCACTTTGCGGTTTGATTTCTTGAAGTCTGTGACAGATGGATGTGTTTGTGGTTTTACTGCTTTGATGTGATGCCGTTAGAGACTGGAAAACATATCTGAAAAACACTGTATTTGTAAAGTTATGTTTTTATTAAATTCGATTTTACTTACATTTAAATTAATCAAATTAGAATACTATAGAAATATATATCTATTACTTTTTTATATTACCCAAACTTTTTCTATAAGATTGGCCAATATGAGTAATTCACTGCAACGATTGCAAATATAATAGAGCGATAATAATAACCGTGAAACATCAGGGTGCTATTGTGAGAGTATTTCTGCACTACTTAAAATGTTGAAATAACTATCACATCTTCTCCTGGAGTTAGAAATGAAAAGCTTAGTACCCCAGATTTTCTGTGTGTGTGTTTTTGTGTGTGTGTGTTTGTGTTTGGGCTCAATAGAGGAACCAGGTCAGGGGGAATGACAGCACTGGAGATGGTGTTATTGACAAAAATGTTGTTATGATCCAAAGCCTGAAGGCTCAGCGAGTACAGTAATTCCACAAGACTTAACCGATGATTCTTTCTGCTGACCAGACCGGGCCGGAAGCTGGTTTACTGTGAACACATTTAAAATAGGGATGAACTTATGGATTGCTCTAAAAGTCTTTGGAGTGTTTGCACATCTTAAAATATGAATCACCCTCTCAGAAGACTTTAATTATATCTATTTAATTTAATTGTAAGCAAATTAATTATATTTTGCCTCTGAAATCCACTTCTTTATTGCTTGTTAAAGTTAAGACCTGCACTCAGTCTTATCTGCTGTCTCAGTTTCCACTCAGTCGATTACCCAGTGTCTGAGACGTGGAGAGTGAGTCATATGGCAGACTGCGGGATTCAATGGAACTTCTTAGGTTGTCATATTCTATGCTATCATTTGACGTCCAGCTCTGTTTACTGCCAGTCAGGAGATGGAGGTGGGACAGAAATAACGAGTGGTAATATTTTATGTGATCTTTGGCTGCCTGCGCGAGGCAAATGATCTCTACTGAAGCATGTAATGTGCACAGGTCTTCTACTGTCATGTAATGGGATGGAGGGGATTAAAAAGGGCTAAATGGGAGTGCCTGCAAAGGGAATGGCCAGGTGACTTTGTTAGCCCCTGCAGCACACTTCACTGTTGCTGTGATGTATTGTGAAATTATTGTGACCTTCCTGCCAGTCACACATGTTGAAATAGATCTCGGGGTGAGGTCCTGAAAGGGATAATGGCTTCCGATGGCATGTTTTACCTTTTTTACATTTTACTCTACAAACATCAAAGTATTTGTGATAAAAATTGTGGATAAATGGACTTTTGAGATCCACGGGAGTTGTTTTGTTTGTATATGGTAGCCCCAGTCTTTGAGTGTATATGTTGCTAATGTAATGTAAATGTGTCCCACTGAGAAGCAGAGGGGGGCACTAACAGGCAAAAAAAAATGAAAAAAAATCCAAACAATCATCATTTTTCTCGTGGCAGAGGGGAATTCTTGCTGTCTGCATCCCTATGTCATCAATCATACTTATGGATGCCAAAATGGCCTCATGATGGGCTCTCTCTGCGGGTGTTTCCTGTGAGAGCTGCAGGAAACACTGTGTCCTGCAAGTCTTTTAGGGTTGCAGCACTAAAAGGATAACACCACCAGAATCAAAGTACATCAAAATAAATTTAAGAAAGGGAAATTTCAAAAAGTTTTTTATGCAGAATGCACAAAAGTACGAACTCAGACACAATGTGCTGCTAACAGTATGCCTTGCTTTCAAGGCCCTGAGGTGGATTAACACACAGTTTTTTTTATTTGTTTTTTGAGTGTTAGCCTTATAAATAACTTAAGCTTAACACTTAAAATAGACAAAACATGCTCCAAGTGCAACTTAATTGGTTACACAAATGTGCTGAAAGATACAGAGATGGCAATGAATCGCTCATCAGGGGAGACAAAAAAAGTGACGAGCAATGTTGCAGTAGACTAAAAATGTTTCTGCTCATTTTCCACAGCAACTTCAAAATGCATAAAGCAAAAAATTACTTCAACATTTTCTGCCGGAAAAGATTTCTAGGAGAAATACTCAGAAATGTCAGATGACCATTCCAGTTATGAGGCTGAGGTTGCTGTGGATGCACGGGTCAAAAAAGGACTTTTATTTAAAAGGGTTTGTGTCCCCATCCATCCATCCATCCATCCATCCATCCATCCATCCATCCATCCATTTCTATTGCTTATTTGGGTCCAGACTGTGAGAGCAGTACCCTAAACAGAGTCACTTTCAGCCACTTTCTTCAGCTCTTCCAGAGACACACCAAGTTGTTTCCAAGCTGACTGACAGGTGGAGTCTCTCCATGATGAGGCCCCAACCTAACCTGGAATGATCACTCATAAATCAGCGCTGACCTGTCGATTTTAAACTTGGTTGTTTTAGTTTACTGTCATGGACTAGACTTGTGTGCTGTCCAGGTTGCATACTGTCTCTTGTCCCATGACAGCTGGGATAAGTTTCAGCCCCTCCACAACATTAATTTGGATAAGCCATTAAGAAGCTACTTTCAGCTGCTCCCTTATTCACAAGGGGTTGCCACACTGGGCAGCTCTGCATATTTGATTTGGCAGATTTTTACACTGGATGTCCTTCCTGATGCATCCCCCCAATGCATTTGTACTAAGGAACTCCATGGACTGATTTTTGTTCTCAATTTTATTCTCCAAGAGCTAACTTAGTTGAATTTAGGGCAATACTATTTTATTAGTTAAACAGATACTTTCACAGGTTTGCCTACATTACATAAATCATTTCAGTCAGATATGAGAGACGGAACTTCTGGCAGAAAGGCTTGTTTCTTCCATGTGCACAAGCAAGTCCCAACCAGGTGTCCCATTGAAAAAAAACCCTTTGGTGTCTGTGCTTCTTGTCATATGTTTCTCTGTTTGCTTGCCTTGTGAGTATTTATAGCACATTTCTGTATATGCTTTTGTTGAGTGTTCTTGTAGCTTATGTCTTGTAAAATTGATAAGGATTGTTTGTGTGTGCTTGTGTGGTTTATCTATTTGTGTATTGCTTATTTAAATGGAACTATTTGGATTTAAATTGTTACTGCATGTTTTATTGAACAGTTTTGTTTTCATGCATACAGTCTTTGTTTTTGCATCATCATCATTTGATATACACAATATTTGTTTAGTTGTGTGCAAGCCATTTTTTTTCTTCATATGCACTATTCAAGAGGGCTGCTTGCACAATCACCCTCATAAAGCCATGCACTGAGTTTATTGTATCTGACCAGCAGCCCAAGACCAAGTTATTTTATTCTGCCAGTCTGGAACCTACAGTTTATGCAACAATGCACTCCTCTCAGATTTTGATGAATTTTGATGTGTTTGTGTTTCTTCAGGAAGGAGGGGAACTCATGTCTTCAGGGTTACTGATATTTTTTTTAACACCAGAAGTACTCTTTGGATAATATTTCTAAACCCTAATCCTGTTTGTGACCCAAACTTTCTGTTTATTTTGTTTGTGGCCTCCAGCAGGGTTTATGTCCAACTTTCTGCTGCTCATAACTCCAGTTGTTGAAATTTTAATACACTCTACACATTCAAAAACCAAACGAGGTTCCAGTTGGCAGTTATTAACAATGCTGTTTGTTTGACTAATTCACAGTGCATATTATGTGAATAAGTAAATGACTGAAATATTTCCAGGTAAATGTCAGTTTTTATTACTATGTAGCAGAAACCTTTTCATTTTTTTTCCATTTGTGGTTTTTTTTTTTCTTCAAAAATGTAGTTTTAGTAAAATGTACTGGGTTATTGAAGCTTGTCCAAATGCTGTACGGCTGGCATGCCTGGTTTATATTGCTGACACACAGCTGTTGTCGTATACATTACTAAAGGAATATGCTGCTGCCTCGGGGAATTAACATTTTCTAAATTTATTTGAAATAAATATGTGAAAAACAATACACAGATTCCCGTGAAATGGCATTGCAATCATCGTTTAATGGTTTCAGAATCATTTGAAATGTGGACGAATGAGTGCTCCTGCAAGAAAATGAATGGATGTTATTTTGATCTATTAGTTCCTGTCAACAACTGTCCAATTAAATTCTAACCTGGAGCCACAATGAAAGAGCCTTTTCATTTCTGTTTAAAGAAACTGGCATAAACACATTTTTGCGCGTCACTCATGCCGGTTTTTTTTTTTCTCTGTTTGACCAGTATAGACTACTATTTTGGAGGTCTGTTTACACTGTTTCCTGTAGTTGACAATATTTCATTGTCTCTTTTTTTAAGACATTCACAGATCACTTTCTGAAAACAATCCTCTGGATCAGTCTGTTTTTCACTGACATTAGTATCAAAATTCTGGCTTTGGACTGTGGCGTATAGCCAGTACTTTTTCCCAACATCACATCTGTCAAAACTTAGCCATCATGAAACAACGCTAACTCGAATGCCTTGTTGCTGCTGTTGGATCTATCTTTAGCATCTTCTGTCGCTTCTGTCTTGTTGACAGCGTCTGACTAGACATGATGCGTAACTGGAGTCTATGCTTGCCTTTACGCTGCTCTTGAGGATAGTTCAGTGTGGTGTGTAGCAAGCCACCAAAAGCCACCAATGGAAGCTATGTATTTGTGCAGCAGAGCTGTATCCTTTCCCTCTCAGGTAACCGGGGCCACTGGCTAGAGGACACTTACACTGTAACAAGGTATAATGACCGGTGCCTGTATTCTAAACTATAAACTGAGTGAAAGGTAACGATCAGTGCAGGTCTCAGGGCCTTGAGGGTCTCTAAACAGCCACCAGCTGCTACCTGTAGTGTGTTTGTGTGCCATGCTCCACTTAGCAAACTGATGCAGACGAGAGAGGCTTGCCTCCTCACTTCTCATTCTCAGGGGCTTCTAGGCATGCATCACACATAGATCGAATATCCACACTGGATTCCTCAGGCCTCCACTAGGCTTTTTATTATGCACTCCTCAATAAATGTCAAAGCTAGACGTAGTGCTACATATGCTGATTATGCTGCACTTGTCATTCCTAAATGTGCCGTACATGGTATTAAGGAAATCCATACATTAATCTTTACTGTAATGATATTGGTGTACTTTGCTGAAGGGTATATGGTACATAAATATCCCCAAGCTATTACCCTCAAGGTCAAACATATTTTCTTTTTTATTGCAGATGTATAGTAATATATGTATTCTTGTCAAAGATTTTTGTAAGGATGAGTCCAGTCCTTGTCATGATTCACTAGTATTGAATTTCCTTAATAATGCGTGTGTTTTTTTTTGTTTTTTAAAATCATTATTATTTTGTCATAAAGTCATAAAGTGGTTAAAAAATGCACACTACATTCCCCCACTGAAAAGTGGGTACAGTTTTGAATTATATTTGAGAAATTCTCAGGTCTAAAAAGCTGGAGGCATTTTTGCTTCATTCACTAAAATTTACTGAAAAAAAATCTAGTAGGCAACAGTTCAATTGTTAATCTGAAACTGTAGTCATCTCCAGTCTTCCCAGAAACCAGATGAGCAGGAGTTTTATGTTAAAATGTTAGGTTAAAGCCCAGTTTCACAAACAATCCGTTAGAAAAAATTATTTATATAAATGTGGAAATCCCATCGCTTCACAAGTTTTTCAAAGCCTTTAAAAAAACAGGTTGTTTTTTTCTCCACTCCTCTTATGTATTTATATTTCTTTCCTGAAAAACATTTTTTATACTACATTTAAAAACATTTCAATATGAAAAGCTATACCTTTGAGTCAACGTTTGGCTGTTTTATCATGCACGCAGCCTTGCACATGGCATGTTGCAGAGGAATAGTTTGACATATTCAAAAAAAATTATATATATATATATACTGACACATTTGCTAGGAGTATGAAACCGCTCCAACATCTTTATTCCTGTCCTTTTTCCCTTCACGCTGACTCTCCTGAGGATGAAGAATACCATCATACCATTGTACTGTGCTGCTTTTATTGTAGACTGTTTTATGTCAGTGAGAATTCATTTCCTCTTGAACCTGTCCTCATTCACCCAAGGACATATACCCCTCTGTATCAGCATCCCCCAGTTATTTAAAACATGAACATGCCTTTCATAATAACTTCTGACATGACCCAAAATGTGATAGGAATAATTTCATTCAATTTTTGATTGATGCAAGTTCCAACTTGAGCAAGAAACTTGGCTATTCTGTACACAAAACCCTCTAGAGACGTTATTAAAAGTGTGAAGGTGTGTGGAATACAGAGATTTAAAGATCCATGATGATGTTCATATTCAATGAATATCTCTTGTTATATAGTTCCTGACGATATGATCTTGTCTTGTCAAAGTCTGATTACCCATTGGTTAAGGGGGCCTGTTTGGGTGTGCTGTAGAGAAAGCAGGATGAAGCAGAATGCATATTACATTGAAATTACCAGTATGCATGCCTTGGGTGTCGAGAAGCATAGGCCATCAGCTAACATTTGCTGACATTTAGCTAATGTCCTATTCTTTCAGACATCCAAGGCACTTAACATACATAGTTTGAGTGTAACAGGCATTTGGTTTCTGCTTCATTGTTAGAATGGTGATTTACAGCAACCTTTAAGTCTAACCTATTGATTTACTTTGAATAAGAAGGTGAAACAAGTGAGCTAACTAGATTTGGTTGGGATCACATCTAATGAGCCCCTTACAACATATCTCTTCCATATATGATGCTCATGAGACAAGAAGATAATATATCACATTCATTTATTCATATGTTAGCCACTCACTCACTTACTTGCAGTTAAAATAAATTATATATTTTTCTTTTTATGCTTTTTTTTTTACTCACTGTTGATGCATACCTCCCGAGACATCACAGTAATCAGGGTTATTAATTTGCAGAGTTTGTACTTTGCACTTAACATGATTGTAATAAAAAATGACCACATAGGCAGTCAAAATCTTGGGTCTAAATTTGCAAAAAGATATGTCAGATAAAACAGAATTGCTTAGGCGCGAAGGTGTGAAGAAGCAGTTTATTTTGATTATTTTAGTGCATGGCCAGATAACTTGCCAGAAATTCAAACTTGTTTTAACTCTTAGTTCCTGTTGGATGTTTTGATTTGACAAAGAAGAAGAAGTTGCAGTGGCACAAGCATTCCTGATCTCATTAGGGCTGAGCGTGTCTTTGAGTGTGAATCCATTAAAAGTTTGTCAGGGGGAACCATGGGACACAGCAGATGGCAGAGCACATATGCTCTGGGTCTCTTTGGCCAGGTACACTGAGGAATACTTCAGAGAGTTGGCCTACCTTTGCTTGTATAACGGGAACTTAGACACTTTAAAACAACATGAGTCATACGTTGAATTGTGGCATTTCAGCTTGTGATGTCTAACATTTCTAAAATCATGCTCTTGTTTTGCTTAAAGCCACGTCAAAGTGTAATTGTGTGATAATTGCATCTTTTTTATAGCTTCTCTTGACTGTGCCCTTTTTAGATAAGTCATATAGGAAGTAAACAATATCATTGTATATGTTTTTACAAGGAAAAAAACTAAATATTTGCAGGCAAAGTTTAATTGTGTGAGATGCTAGTGAGCTATATTTGGTACAAGGTTGAAGTGAGTTGAAACAGACCTTAAGTATGAAGAGTAATGTATTAAAATGATAATTTGCTGCATCACTAGTCATTGCATGGGGAATCATTTTGGACTTTTGATCTGAACACTACATAAAATTGGTCTTTATCAGTGACATAGAGCTTATGTAGGTGTGACTTGAGCAGCAATGATGGGTTTTGACAGGCACCTGTGGAGGTGTTCTGAACAGTAAACAAGGACAACAGGTGCCTTAAGGTATCGCTTTGCTTACCAGTAGAAAGTAAGTAAGCATACAACGTGCAAATATGTAAAACAGATTTAGATAAATAGCTGCACTTCTGTCATGAAGGCTTATCACACATTAAACCTGCTAAAGACTGCAAAATGTATCATAAACATGTTGTACGTGCCTGGCGGAGAAGTTTTGTAAAATGGGAACCCATCTCAGCAGGACGAATGCAGAATTTGAATATCTTCATAGAGCTTCATTAGCACTGATAATAAGGTAGCTAAATTGACTGACACCCCGTTTGATTACAGACACTGAGTGACATGATATAATTATGACTTATGATGACAGCTTGAGTACGTGTTAATAAATCTCTGTGCATGAATAAACCTATCTCATTATAACTCAACTGTATATTTTTACCAGGGTTGATGCGTGGCGCAGCACAACTGACAGCCATGTACAGTGCTGTGAAAAGGATTTGCCCCCTTTCTGATAACTTACTTTTTCAGTATTTGTTCATCTTAAATGTTTCAGATCATCGAGCAGATTTTAATATTAGACAAAGATAACCTGAATAAATACAAAATGCCATTTTTGATGATTACATTTATTAAGGATAAAAAAACAATTCAAACTTACCTGTGTGAATTCAGTACTCTTCCTCTAAACCTAATACCTGGTTGGGCCGCCCTTGGCAGTAAGAAGTGCAATCAAGCATTTGCAATAGCTGACAATGAGTCTTTCACATCAGTGTGGAGGAATTTTGCTGCACTATCTTTGTCATATTGAAGGGTTTTTGAGTATAAACAGCCTTTTTAAGGTTATACCAAAGCAACACAATCTTGTTTGAGTCTGGACTTTGACTAGTCCACTCCAAAAACTTAAATTATTATTTTATTTTATTTATTTATTTAGCCATTCAGAGGTGGACTTACTGCCATGTTCAGTCATTGTCCTGCCACATAGCTAGAGTGTGTTTGAGCTTCAGGGTAGAAATTGATGGTGGGACATTCTCCTACAGGATTTTCTGTTGGAAAGCCGAATTCATGGTTTTATCAATTAGGGCCAGTCGTCCAGGTCTCGAAACACCAAAGCAGCCCCAGACCATCACACTACCACCAACATGTTCGACTGCTGGTGTGATGTTCTTTTAATGAAATACTGTGTTAGTTTTTATGCCTTTTTTATGGTGTAACGAGACTCAAACCTTCCAAAAAGTTCAACCTTTGTCATTTGTCTCATTAGTGTTGGAATATTTCTCCAAAAGTCTTGGAGATGTTTTTTGGGAAATGTGAGATGAGCCGTTTGGGGGAGGGTTGGGGGGGGTTGACCTTAAGTAAGATAAGTGAAGCTTGCATTTCCTTGGGTGGTGTTTGAGTTCTTTTGTTATCTCCTGGATGAGTTGCAATTGCACTCTTGTATTAATTGGAGTGATTTCTGTAGGCGAGCCACAACTGTTCCAAATTTTCTCCATTTCTGTATAATGGCTCTCACCATGGTTCACTGGAGTCTTAAACTAAAATAAATATGCATAGAAGTGAGAAATCAGGAATGGGGAAATACTTTTTCATGGCACTATATGTATGTCTTGTATTTTCTGCTGTTCTTATGTCCGTGTGATTAGGATCTGCTTCTTGTTAATTAGCAACAATTGTTCTTCTTGTCTGCATGTTAAATACAGTCTGGTCCCATAGCTATATGCAAAGTGAAGTGCTGCATCCTCCCGTTAGCCCTAGAAAAACAGAGGATAGGTGTTGAGCTTGTACAGCGAGGTTAGTCAGGGACAAGTCTCTTTGGTTCACCCACCCTGTCCACTTAATACTAAATGACTTGCCAAAGACCAGCTTTGGCTATTAGAGGGAAATAATTCTCCCTCAGCTGCTGAAGTATGGCTTCTTCAAGATTGTAGACAGCTTTATTTGGAATTCATACTTGTTACCTTACCAGCCAAAAGTAAACAACCCCCCCCCATCTGCATAAGATTTGGCTCAGTGTAAGGCTGTCCCGAAGCTTTGCTAACATAGTTACTGGAAGAACATTTTCGTTTTCACAAATGTTTCCAAAAACGGCCCTCATGGGTCACAATAATACTCTATTTTTCTATGTGAAATAAGGGACAGGGATTGATAGAAAAGCGGACAAAAAATGTGAAACTCCATTATAGCACACATCTAAATCTGAAGGACAGCCACGCTACAAAAATGAATTTAATGGCAAGTTTCTGCATGTTTCTGTATATGTGTGTGAGGGACTCGGAGAACCATAGATTTTACACAAAATATAACAATACAAAGTCAGTGAGTGGCTTCCACCTCACCACCTCATACTAGTAACACCATATAATATTAGTAAACATTTGCATTAGTAAAGTGTTAATTCATCACTTATAAAGGATAAATCCTATATTAATAGACATTAGCATCTAATTCATAAACGTAGATAAGAATGTTTCAGTCTTGATTTATAAGTTTACATAGAACATGTTTAATGACACTATTTTACATTTATAAATATGTATTCGTTAAATTATGCTTAATTGTGTAAACGTGTTAATAGAGGTTTTTATAAATAATTAATTTAATATAATTCATGGTTAATACAGGCAGTTTTAGGTAGGTTATTTTGTGTCACCTAAAGTGAAATAAGGAAAGTATGCCTTACAATGCATTTATAAATGAAACTGAAATGACGGCAAGTAGTACCATAAAACTCAAGAGTCTGTTATGTTTGTAGCAGAAAGTAAATGACGCAGTTGTACACAGTGTAACAGAAACACGGGACAAAGGTTGGCACAGAAAGCTCAGAAGAGAATAAAATATAAAGGTTTCAAATTTCAATTCCTGTAATGCAGTAAATATAACATCAAGTTCTGTTATCATAATGTGAATAGAAAGGCTAATATAAAATGCAATACAATGTAATTTCCCATTTACATTTCAACTGGATAAAATTTGCTTCATTTAGTCAATTAATGTCTCGCAGCAGACTGCAGACCAGCACACGCCTCATCTATAACACACGGCATAAGAGTCATTGGGAGAGAAGTGGATTATGTTGCATGATATAAGTTTCTGACTGATCTGATTTTGATGGCTGACAAAGAAAAAAATAACTTCCCAATAACAGTTACTTTGTAACATTTATTCATTTGTAGTGTGTTTTGTGGAAATGTCTGTGACTGCAAGAGGAGCTCAGCTATTTGAAAAAAGCTGAGTGATTTTTCACAGATTAATGCAAATTACCATTCAAAGTAATATTGCAGCAAGTTTACTGTACATGCCATCGTCTGAAAGACAGAACTGTCAACTCACATCTACTGTAATGATGTCAGCTGAGGACAGGATTGGATTTTTCTAACCAGAGACCAACACATCTGCTGGAATCTAACAAGATATTAAGTTAACACCTTTTTTTCTTTAAACACAGATTCTAAAAGTGCAGCAGAGCATAGTGAAATCCAATTACAATGTCAACCATGTGAAGGGGACATCTTTCCTTTGTAAAGATCTTGTGCTCTCTTTTGATGCTGAAGTTTTCTTTTTATCCTGTTTTGTTCACTGCAGATTGAATGAAGTTAATTAAAAAAAAGAAACAGTATTTTGTATGTTATTTTGGAAAGCACCCTCATTTTAGCTGCAGTACCTAAAACTTTTTGAGTTTGCAGATATAAAATCGATAATGGGCTCAAATGAAAATCTAACCACTAGGCACTGGAACTGAATTCTTACAATAATCTCTGATGTTTGTGTTCACAGTGATAGCTGTGTTCTGCTAACAGGCCCTTTTATTTGATTTGGGGAAGGAATGGGAAGGAAAAAAACTGCTGTATTGGTAAATTTAATGTGGAAATCGAGCTGATGGTTTAAGTATTTTGATGCTGTTGACAACGTATCATAAAAAATAATAACGCATCTTTATATCACACAAGAGTGGGGTTTTTTCTGTTGTAAATGAACTGTCTCCATCCTTTGTGTGGCTAATGTGTGTGTGGTCTGTGCTCCTGTAGATAGATTATCTGTGAAGCTACAGGGCTGTTTTAACCTTGACTAGGAAGGTCATGGCACTTTGCTGAGTGGTGAAGTCCCTTGAAAGCTCCTTCCCATATGTTGATGTACGACAGGTTTATTTTTAAGTGATGTTTCACTCTGTTGAGACTGCTGGAGCACACAGTAGGGTTGTTGTGTCAAGATGTATTTTTTCCCTCTTCTTGACATATCTTGATAAGAAGGCTGCACTGAAAACACAGGACACGGTTGTATGATGCTATTAACATCTATCTTGCAGGGTCTTTTTAACAATGGTGTGTAGTAATGAAGACTTTTGATCCATGTTTTTGTTTGTTTGTCGATATCACCTGCTATTTAGTCAATACAGGCCTGACAACTGAATGAAACAAGTAAAGTGAGTGAGGCATGCAATGCTGAGAATGAATTTCACAAGTAAAGATTGCATAAGTCTCTTTCCTTGCAGCTCTTAGACTGTTGTTTGATTATACTGTGTTCAAATATTTACATCCTGGCACGTATCTGTTCTGTTCTGTTGTTTTCACAACATGTTCACATCGTGTTCTTTTTTTATCAGTACCATAAAATAAAATTATCTTGAAATGGAGCAATTCAGTTGCTGATATAATAAATACATAGAAGTTAAATATTCAGCGTGGTGGTTATATTTTATGTGGGAGCTGAGTTCTGGGAGGTTAAAAAGCTACTCCTTGCTTTAGCAAATACGTGCCCACAAATAAACACAAACCCATGGTGAAACTGATGAAACACTTACAAGTGAATTCTTATACCCTGTAGATAGTTTCTCTTTACACTATTCCACTTTGTTCCTTGTGTGCCTATTTCATATAAACTAAGTAATGTTGGTTTCTTCAGCATGGATGTTTATTCTTAACCTTGAGATCATATGTGTAGCAATATTTAGAGCTTGTAACTACATCTCCATTTGTATGCTTTAAAAAGAAACTGCCTCTGTTGTGATAGCAGCTACAGTGAATTACATTGTAATAATACTGTATCTACGTTCAAAAATAGTGGCTGTGAAACACTGTGAAAGCACCAGAAAAATGAAGCTTTTGTTGACTCTTACTTTGTCACACTCTGTACTCACTAGGTGTGGGAGCGGGCCTTAAAACTATATCACAATCTTTCACGGAAATTTGTGATAACCTGTGGTCGTGATGTTTCATTATCGAATCATGACATGAATCTTTTACATTGTTATATTCTTTAATGTGAATGATTACAACATTGTTGGACAAACACCAGAAGCCACCAATTCTTTTTTTTTCTCTTCTTGATGAAAGGAGTTTCTGTCGTAATTTTACTGATGTGACTGAGCCACACAGGTAAAAGTTCAGAATTAGGAGGTAGCTCTGTCAAGCTAAGTGTCTCTAATGTTGTCCTCTTGTTTGTAGTGTTCTCCAAGTATTTCAGTTTATCTGATAAAATAGATAGAATACTTGCTGTCCCCTGTATTGATACAAGTGCAAACAAAATGAATAGACTTTCCCAATGAGCTAATATCATTGCTGAAATGCTTCCTAATTTGAAGTGGGAATTTATTAAAACCCCAACCCTATACCAGCAGCGACATAGCAGCATTGTAGCATAATAGTAGTGAGGCGGTATATTTACAGAGGATTATTTTATCCCTGGAATGGTGTATCTTTGGCCGGGTTTAATGCGTACATATTATTAAAATTTGGGCTATAATGGTTGTATTGATGTATATCAACTTGAAATGCTCCCAAAAATGGCACTACAACATGTAAAATGATGGTGAAGCTAAATGTTGTTTTCACCTTTAATGGGAATAATTTTCCTGCATAGTTTGTAAAGTATTGCACTTTGTTGGAAGTTGCTGAAATGGCCTTTTTTACTTAATGGTCGTTGGAGGCTGAGACGAAGCTCTTCCTGTCAGACATATCTGGTCTTTGCTTGTTGTTGTGAACACTAGGGAACATATACGCATGGTATTGCTATATCTTTGACATCATGATATGACAATTATATTATATGAATATTTGCCATATCATATTATCACAAACAATATAATGTGGCACAGCCCCAGTCATCACCTTTCGACAGGTGTTACTTGATCTGATTTGAGCTGTAAAGACTGCACAGCACATGCTTGTTGGTATTCTAATGGCATGAAAAGTATTAAAAATCCTAGTTATGAATGTTTCTATGAAACACGGTCTGTTCTAGACTGAATCTTTCATTATCTGTGTCTGTCTTAATATGGCTGCTTGGGGAAATGAAGTGATGTAGGTCATTAATGTTATATTCAACTCAGAATTTTAAAAATTATGTAATGTGCAAAGGAATATTTTAAAACTATGGAGTATCTGTTCCCCAACTGATTTATCTTTAATAAGCCCTTGTCAATTAAAGCACTTATTGTCTCTCAGACAAATGAGAAACCCCATAACCAACCAGTCAGACCTCGCCAGAAATGACAAAAACATACTAACAATAGTACTGGTTTATCCGTTAAATAGGTTAAAAAACAACTAATGTTTAAGCAGGGGGAATTTTGCAGTAGAGCATGTGAAGTCTGAACTTTTCTCATTGTTGGTCCTTTTAATTAGATGGGACTTGTCACTCTGGTAACCAAAAAAGCTTCTTTTTACTTAATAATTTTTGATCCCAGCGTGTGGCTTTGCTTCAAAAGTTGAAACACTTTAGCCTTACTCCTTCCCTGGCTAGTTTGTGGAGATAGAAGATTGTCCAGGGAGCCTTTCAGAGAATTTGAGACCCTGTAGCTCCTCGTCTGATTTATAGGGGTAAGCTGTGACATGTTAGAGTGCAACATTGTTTCAACCACCATGATTCTGAGTAAAAACTATCTTTGAACTTATGTAGCGGACATGGCAGTCCTTAAAGCCTTTCTGATGTCTGTGCCTGTAGAAAGAGCTCAAGGCTTTGTGACCTTGTAAGAGAATAGTGAAACAATGTGATCTTCTTGAACAGCCAGTGAGGACCAAGTAAACAGCAGAAGGGGCTTTCCCAAAGAACTTGCCATGCAAAGGAGGACATAAGTTAGGTAATACTGGAGCAAAGCTGTGGAACCTTCCTATCCATAGCCATATGCACTCTCAATTTTCAGTTTTCCTGGTCAGAAAATGCTGCTGTTTACCTTCATGTCACTATCACAACAATATCGTCTTAAATAGCTATAGACTCCCAGTTTTCCTGATTTTAAAATTTAACTAAGCCAATCATGTTCTGGTCATTGAGTTCTTAAAAATATGGCATCAGAAGATACAGTAGTTTAAAAAATGCTCCAACATTATTTAACCTAGTAACAGCTAGTTTAGCATATGTGGTACATGGGTTTTCTTGAATTTCTCAGACTTCTACAGCATCAATGTGATTTTTTTTTTACCCTCCTCCCAAAAAAACCCAACTAAATAAATTGCACAATACATTTTTAAGCAATAAATTACAAAAAACCCAAACAAAATAACAATATTTACAAATTAAAAATAATAATAATGATAATGATAATAATCATTTGCAGGCAATTATTCCATGGTTCATTGGTCATTACATTGGTTTACAGTGCCTATACGTCGCCTAAGTTTTGGTTTGGAGTGAAAAATATAGCTTTTTTTGTGTTGTTTTTTGCAGGGACACATCTTCGTGTATGTCTTCAGGGAAACACATGTTGCACCGAAGAAATGGAGGACAGATTTGGCCAACAGAGTAAACAAGACTTTGAGAATCTGGTTGATGAAATGAGTCACACACTGAGAAGCACCTTTGTTTCGAGACATAAAAGATTTGATGGTAAGTCTTCTTTGCTTAATGCTGTAAGGTAATTATTTTTTTCTGTTCTTTTTTTTTCTTTTAACAATTGTTTTAATGGTCAGTCACTAGAGAACAAAATGCTGCGAAAAGGAAAATCAAAGGCTTGGGACTGTACGTGTTAATTTGAAAGGGTTTACTCAAGTTCTTTAGCTCTCCTCCCCGAAGAGGAGACGAGATGTGAAAATCTCATTAATATGCCTTGGAGTGGAGAAACCTCTTGCTGGATTAGACAAACATGGCTACTTGCACTGAAGATTGACAGCTTCAACAGCAGCACAAAGCCAGCTTCTGCATTATTAAGGTTGTTTGGTGGTCTTGTGCTGTATGTGATCTTGTCATAGTCCCATTGTGACTTTCTTGACCACTACACGTTTAATGAGTTTTTGTATGGGAGGAGATGTGCTCATTACTGAACCAAGCCTCACTCTGCCTCTCTACTTGTCCCTGTTGGTGTTCTTCTCTATGGGGTCAGCTCCTTCTAGTTACAATTTAATGAGAAATAATAATCCGTCCAACTCTCAGAAGACCATGTGGTTAGCAACAGCTTATCACTGTGGACAGTGGTGACAGGTAGAAGAGGTGGAGAACTGTCAAGTGTAGCCACCTGTCAACATTGTCATTAAAATAATAATAATAATAATAATGATTCTCAAAATACTAATAGTAGTAAAATAGTTATTATTATTTAGAAATCCAACATAATGCCTTTCATTACATAGATATATTTAAAGATTAAAGACTTTGAATTGTTTTTATCTCCAAAGAATTGATGGGCCAAAACTTTCCATGTATAAAAGTTGATTAAAGAATGTCTAAGAATATTGGATTGTAATGGTTATTGGTAGTATTTAAACCTTAGCAAATACAGTATATGCTTACACTTTATGCAAAAACATTTTATTAGGTACACTTTGTCAGTACTGGGCTTGACCTCCGTTTATCTTCAGAACTGCCAACAAGGTGCTGGAAACGATCCTCAGAGTTTTTGGTTCAAATTGACATAATAACATCACTCAGTAGTTGCAGATTTGTTGGTTGTGCTTCCAATCCAACACAGTACAGTGAACTCATTGTCATGCTCAAGAAACCAGTTTGAGATGATCTTGAACTTTGTGACATGATGTGTTGTCCTGCTGAAAGTAGGCACCAGAAGATACACTGTGGTCCAGAAGGGATAGACATAGTCAGCAACAATACTCAGGCAGGCTGTGGTGTTTAAATGATGCTAAGTTGGTAATAAATGGCCCAAAGTGTACCAAGATGGCATTAACCACACTATTACACCACCACCATTAGCCTGATCCATTGATACAGGGCAGGATGGATCCAGGTTTTCATGCTATTGGCTTCATGCTCTGATCTAGACTCATTGGACAAGGCAGCATTTTCTTTTATTGACCAATTTTAATGAGCTAGTGGGTATTAGCTTCATTGTCCTTTTCTTAGTTGACAGTACTGTCACCCGGTGTGGTCTTCTGCTGGTGTACCCCATTTGCTTTAAGGTGCTATCTATGACCCCAGCTGGTGGCGGCAGATGGTGCCCCTCCTTGAGAATGGTTTTGGGTTTAGGGAGTTTCTCCTTCCCACTGTCACCAAAGCGCTCAGAGGGGGTCATTGATTGTTGGGGTTTTCTCTGTTTTCTTTGTATTATTGTAGGGTCTTTACCTTACGATATAACTGTTGTGATTTGGAACTATTCATAAATAGCGCTATTGAGAAATTGAATTGAATTGATTCACCTTTCCACCCCATTCTGATGCTTGTTTGAAATTCAGCAGTCTTGATCGTGTCTACATGCCCAAATAGGAGTGGGCGACATAGCCTTAAAATGATTTCAAGATATTTAAAGAAATAATGATATTTATGATGATATGCAGAGAAAATAAATACTAAAAATATGTGACTGATGCCTGCAGGCAGTACCTTTTTATCCTTCTTTTCCAGCGAGAACAGAAGCTTGCACAACATTGTAACATAATAAAACTAAAAAATCTAACCACCACAGTATTTTCCATCCACAGTTAACTCTTCTCATCATGTGGAGTGTAACCACTTAGTGCGCCAGTGATACTCCATTGAGTCATTTGTTTCACTTTTGTTTTACACCACTGTATCTAAAACACCAGATGATTGTTGTTGCAGTTAAGGATGTGAATATATTGTGTCTGTAACTGTGAAGAATAATTAAAGTTGCTTGCAACCACGTCTGGCAACCTTGACTAAAGTAAAGGAAGTGTCTTTGGTAGTAGTACAACCAAACTTCCCCGGAGTAGGGGTAAAAACTGCATAAAATGAGACTTAAAAGAAATGCAGAAACTAAAAGGTGCAAAATAATAATATAAAAATAACAAAAAATAAATATATACAAATAATAGCGGGCATTTAGGACTGCATGCACAGGTCCTGGGTCTTCAACATAAATGGCATAACTCCAAGTTAATTTAGAATTTTATGTTCAGGTCGAGCATTTTTTAAATACGTTCATCTGCTCTCAACAACACTACTTGAGTATTTGTCTTACTATATGAATTTAACTGTAAAGCAATAGTCTCTTTAAAATTTGAATTTCCAGGGATCACAAAGTCAGAATTAGTCTCAGAATTGAAAATTGTTACTGAGTATTAATTTTACTACCTCAAGTGCAGCCATCGAACTGATGCTACACAACTTGTGTTTGTTGTCAGGCCTGCTTAGTCAGGCCAGACTAAGCACAACACTGATAATAAGCGCACATTTTAACAGATGACAACTATGCATCCTTATAGTCTTATGCTAAACTAAAGTCACTGACATCACTATTAATTACTTGCTGTATAATGTGTTAATGTCCACTAAATGCATGTAAATTGCAACATGGGTAAAGCCTCATTTCTCAAAAGAGAGAGATTAATTATCTAAAAAAGTTTATTCAAGTAAAGATTGAAAGCATGCATTTTAATATTTTGCAATTGTAATGTGTTCAAAGTCAACAATGGATTTAAGAGCGCAATTTAATATTCAGCAGTCAATGTCATGTCGTTCTGTCTTCATTCTATTCAAAATATTCAACATATTATATGAAACTAATGATATTGGGTTACAGCATGCTACTCTCAGATGATTCCACTGGTGCCCAGAAACTCAATGTCACAATGTCTGGATGATGTCTGTTTATTTATTTATTTATTTTCCAGGAATACACTTCTTGAGCCCACATGTGATTCCTGGAAGCATGCATAAATAAATAAGTGTTATTTTGATCATCCCCTGTCAAGATGGTGAATATCATGAGGAAGGGAAATGGGGTTTGTCCAGCAGCACTTAGATGCATGACTCCAGGCACCCCTTGTTCTCGTGGGGTTTGTGGCCACTCTCCATAATTTCATTAGAGTCAAAGCAAATGCTGTATGCAGGTTTTTGAAGGAGACTGTGTGTCGGATGAGGGTCTTTACTGATAAACCGTTTAGGAAATCTGAGATATTGTTTGGTAAATTAACATTTTCCCCTTACTGTTTGTTTATGTAATCAGTTTAACTAGATGATTTAACTAGCAGATCAGCTGCTCAGGCACATAAAAAAATGTGTTTTATAACGATCGTATAATTTCTCTGTGTTCCCAGAAGTGCGCTTATTCACTATGAAGCAGTATTACCTAAATAACAAAATACTGAACCAAAGAATATAGTTAAAGATCCAAACAATAAAGAGCTTTTAGTTCACTTGAATGCCCTTTTTCTATCTTTTCAGAGCCTGGCTTTAGGTTTCCGCCTACAGAGAGTCGGTGTATTTGAATATTTTTTTCATTTTATGCAGACTGTGATGACTGTTACTGTAGCAGATAGTAGTTGGGCAGCCCACACATTCCTGACACCACAGCCTATGTGTCACAATAAGAGGGTACAGTCTCAACTATGCCAAGACTCATCCACTCTGAAATGTCTGCAACAGCTCAGGGGCACGGTACACTTGTATCTAAAAGAGAAACAACATCATCGGTGCCAAACGTGCAGCAGAATTCCTGTAATTTAGTAATAAATGTCATTATTATAATATTATAATTTTCACTATAATCCATAAAATAAGACCAGAGAAAATAACTGGTCTAAGAAACCAGACAAAGCAAATCCTGGCACAGAGAATTCTTTTTTATCTCACTCATTAAAGTCCAACGTCAGGGTTTGTAATTGTTAATCAATTCTTGGCCCTGCTGACCACAAACACCTTGGTGCTGAGCATCCTAGCAGAATATTAATGTGGTCCATCCTCTGCAATTTATCCAATACGAACGACCTCACACATTGTGTGTGGTACCCATTGATATCAGTTGTATTGTCAGAGCGTTGTTAAATTTTTACCGTTATATATAAAAATGTAAACTGTAATTTTATGCAGTCAATGTTGAGGTGCCCTTGACCAAAGCACTTAACCCAAAAAGACTCCTGAGAAAGTGGCAACCATATAAAACAGTACTGTGTAGGCAGCAAACAGGTGTGGTTATGTGACTAGATGACTAGATCTTCTCTGTACCTGAGATTCTGCCAGAGGCCTCTTTCTGTTTATTTCTTTTTCCTCCCCAACTCACCGGATGCTTGCTCATAGGGAATTTTTGATCTCATTTCTCTAATATTGTAGGGTCCTCCTATACAGTACAAAGAGTATAGATGACATGGCATGAGTGTACAGATGAACTGTGAACTGGCACTATATAAATAAAATAAAATAACATGAAAATACTGCAGTATGTCTGCTTCTTAAGTTATAACGTATCTGTCTTCTGAAAGTATTATCTCTGGTTGAAAGTTTCTGGTGTCTAAGTGATGAGTATTTCTTATTTTAGGTTATAAAAATAAATAAATAAAAATTGTTATTCTAACTAGAGATGGACCGATCCGATTTTAGGTATCGGTATCGGTCCGATACTGACCTAAATTACTGGATCGGATATCGGAGAGAAATAAAAAATGTAATCCGATCCATTAAATATCAAAAAAGGACCTCACAAAACTTGCGACACGGCGTAACTTGCCCCATAACCGTAGCACGTCGGAGCAGTGTGCTCACGTGATAGAGCAGCTGTGTGTATTTGTAGCCTCGCTAGCAATCCAGCATTTCATCTCCGAGGAAGTTATCCCAGAGAGAAGTAAAGCAAGTGTGTTGAATCCATTTAATTATTCTTGAAAAATAATGTATTTCTGTGCATTTTTTTTTTTCATACTGCATCAAATTTAATTTGATTACGTCGATTAAGCATCATGAGGTGGGGGGTGGGGGGTGGTTCCCTTTTTTTTTTTTTTTGCTGGGAGTTTGCAACCCTATTAGTTAGGTTGCTTAATATTTCTGCTAAGTACTCTTTAAAATACCAGAATAGGGAGGATGGAGCAGGTTTAAGTTTATTAGATTGATAAGTATTGCTGAACTATGAAATATTTTGGGTGCAGTGTATTTTTTTACATACAGGTATAACAGAATAGCTTTAGTGTTGTTGTTTATTTAAACTTGAGTATGACCTTATACAAAACGCAGCAAGATATTAAAAAAACAGTTTTATTGATTAAAAAACACTATATCGGATTCATATCGGTATCGGCAGATATCCAAATTTATGATATCGGTATCGGTATCGGACATAAAAAAGTGGTATCGTGCCATCTCTAATTCTAACCCCATACAGCTTTTTAGTAGCCCTTTTTATAGCACACCTTTAACTAAGCTTTAAAAACTCAATACACACCACAACCCCAGGGCTCCTACTACTCCAGACACTGATATTTTAAAGCATCAATAGTCCATTCTCTGCCTGGCAAACTTTTTTGGTATTGACATTAAACTTAGGATACGTCTTTGTAGGAAATTGCTCAATAATGTGTTTATTACTGATATTCTGTTGTGGATGCTTCTATGACATCATCCATTTTTGCCAGCTAGACAACTCCCCAACCCCCACTCCCCATGTGATGTCCCTCCCAATCAAGCATTAAGTATACTCCTTATGTTTACTATTAATAAAGACAATTTAACCTTCAACCTAATGCTTTTTTTGGGTGAAGGTTAAAATTGAAAGAAAATACTGCGCCTAGGGTAGCTGGTAAGTATATTTGAGAAAAGCTATGCTGATCCTCTGTTAGATTTATAAGTCTTTAGACCCTTTGACTTTGTCATATTGTAAAGTCATCCCTTGGTGTTTGCTTTTGGCATCTGTAGCATCTGAATTCAGATGTCTCTGTTTTGTCAGGCAAGAAACTAAGTCTTTTACATGGAAGTGTCTTCAAGTGCTGTTCTGCTCAGCAAAGTTTCTATTCAATTTAGAAATGCAAAAAAAAGAAAAGAAATTGCTCTTTAATGCATTTAAATCATGCAACATTTTATATGACCTTATGTTAGAGTCAATTTGTCAAATCCCTGTTAACGTCTACGAGCTAGCACGCTAACTAAAGGTTTTGATACAGTAACTTAAAAAATGAAGAATAATCCCCCGACGTTTAATAACATTAGACCTTAGATGATATATTTGTCTTGACTCAGGTTTTCATTTACCTTTTTCTTATTTTATTGATAAGAGCACAGGGTGACCATAAAAGACTGGCCATAAAAATTAACGTAGAGAAATGGAGACATAAATGATCAACCTGTCATGTTCTCTACAGCAGCATAGCACTCAGAGCAGCTCTCTATAGACTGGCACTTCCTGTCAGGCCGATCAATGACCCAGCTTTTGACAGACGTGGAGAATCTGAAATGCAGCAAAATTGCTAGTTTCATGTACAGGCATTGGAGCTCGAGGAGAATGAATATCACACTGCTTGTGTTATATTATGCTGTTTCAACAATCACAAAGTGAGAACTGGGCTCCTTCTCTGACTAACTATATTGCCGTGAAAGATGCTAGGTGAACTGTGGGAGATAACAGCTATTTGCCCTGCTGTGTGAGGGTCAAGGAATCGTGTATATTTGTGTAGTTTATAGTGTGTATCTTTGCTAAAAAATGACAGAGTTGTGGCAAAGTGTTGCTTGCAGTAATGTGGCAATCAGAAAATATTCCCAGTTCTAAAGTGATGTAGCTAATTTCTTTCTTGCTTTCTTTTTTATTGGTATGTGACTTTGAAAGCCAATGCCCCACTGTATTGTTTAGTGTTTATTCAATTCCTGACTTGCCAGAGTGAATGCATTTATAAAATCTTGTAATTTCCATATAATTTTAAGCAGCTCCACATGTTCTCTGCAGAAAGTGTTTTTTGTGAGTGGTTGTGGTTTTTCTGTTGAAATTACAAAATTCTGAGTGGGGGAAAAAACAAAAACAAAAAAAACATCAATCTTAAATTGCACTCTACTCTGAGACCTTGTTTATGCCTTTATCTAATTATGTCCAAATATCTCTAATTTCTTTTTGACAGATGACAGATGAGTCCACATTTTGAGATATACTTCCCAGATTCTCAAAAAGCACCAAACCAATTAGAATCACTGGGATAAAAAAGGATTAAACTTTTCTGCCATAATACTGCAGGTACACCATGCAGGTAAATCTTAGGCCCCTGAAGGTTCTTATCTATATCAGATGTTACCATGTCGTCATGTTTCCTAGCAACTACCTACCAATGGGCTAAAAAGACTTTTTTCAGCATTTATGCACCTATAACACCTATAAGCATCACATTGTTTTATCTCACACCAATAATATTTAACTGAATTCCAAAAAGATTTGTGCATTATATATTATGACAGCATCACATTGCCTGGCAACCACTTAGCAACAGACTAAAATTACCCTTTTTTAGCCTTTATGCACCTGTAACACATTATGAAACATCCACATCATTTTAGTTACAACAATAGCATCTCATTTATATCCACAAAAAATTAATTAACCATGCATTGTAACCACCTAGCAATGTGCCAAAATAAGTCTTTTTTCATTCCTTTTTGTACCTATGAGACCTTATAAAAGCATTATGTCGTTTTTATTTCATGGTAATAACTAATTTAATTTTCCACAAAATTTGAATTATACATGCTTAGCAACCACTTAGCAACAGGTTAAAATGACCCATTTCTAGCATGTAAGCAATATCTACCAACCCTGTTTTTCATTATTGATATTTATTGATTTATTTATTTATTTTACTTTTGCCAATAGTACAAACAGGCCAAACAGTAGTGTAGCATGGATGTGCACTGGTTTATATAATTTAACATATCAGTTACATCCCAATTACTTTTGGTTAAAGTCTTTGTGCTCAAAATAACATGAACTGACGCTGAATGTGGCCCAGTTAAAAAATAAAAAGTTGGTCTGTGTATGTAGACTCCAATACAATATATTGCATGTACCCAATTGAAGAAGGCTGAAATGTTTTGGAAAGCCAACCCCTTTTTCCTCCTCAGCTGGCTGGTCACAGTTCAGAAGACTGTAGTAATTAATTCTGCAGGCCACTTCCCCTGAGGGTTCTCACAGTAGATTTCATCCCATCCACAGCAAACTCCTTTGGTTATGTGTAAAGACCAAATGAAGTCGACTTCAGAATCTCTGTTGTCTCCAAAAAGCTGTGGTCTGCTTAGAAATAAAATTCACAAAACTTGCCTTTTCCACCATCTAGTTCGGAAATCTGAAACAGGGATGCTGTGTTTCAAGATTGCTGAAATAGACTGCTGACATCTAGGAGGCCATCCATCAGTAGGTTTCTGCAGAAGCACAGAAACAGAGGCTTTCTTTTTATCACAAAGAGAATGGCTGTGTGTAACCTCTGCACAGCTCTGTGCATATACTGAGGAGCTGGAGCCAAACGGAGCTTTATCAGCGAAATGTAATGAACTCTGTGTAAGCTGGGAGTATTGGAATCACTGCTGTCCAGCATTTCAGCATCATTATTCTCTGTTTGCAGCTAATGCAAATGATTATTTGGACAAACATCTTAGTTAGTAATATATGTTTAGGATTTATGTAAATTCTCCAGGTAATTTTTACTCTTTGACATTTCGCCATGCTTTTCATTTTCTGTCATGAAATATGGATCCCCTCAAGAGTTTCCACTAATTACATTACGATGTCTTTTTTAGCCTAATATTTCTGCTGCTGATTTATACCAAGGCCATTCATAATGAAATTATTCATCGTAATCACTCCATTGCAGAGAGCTTAGAATTATATCAAATATAATGTCATATTGATTATAAACACTGTTTTAATTAAATTGGTTATGTTTAATTAGTCTCTCGGCAGAACATGGCTGTATAAAGGTTTGTTTTCCTCATTTTCATGATTTTAAGTAGAATTTGTTTTGGCACCGTCATTAATCTATGTGCACATCGCTCAGCATCACTGACTGTTCTCATTACCACAAACACATTACTGAAGCAAAAATCATGCTTAAAGATTACCATATTTAAATGACTGCTAACTGTGGACATTTATTACATATTCTCAAGTATACTGAAAAATAACCAGACTTTGGCTAACGTCATGAGTCCTACCTACTGTAAGTTCTAATATAAGATGTGTTAAGTAAATAAAAAAGATATCTCCTTAGGCACCAAACGTGTGTGAAAGTAAGCTAATGTTGTCAGATCCCAGGGGGAGTATGACAGTTAACACTCACTGGTGCCTCATAAGATGTGCTAATGAACAATAATTAAATCTGATGAGAATAAAGAAAGCAAGTATTTTGTAAGCATGCACTAAATGAAAGCCAGTTTTGTGGTGAATACATTAATGTTGGATAAAAAAAAACACCTTTGCTCTTCAAGTTCAAGTCACACACACCAAAACCCTGCCTTTTTAAGCTGCCATACATTAGTCTTTAAATGATGTTATAATATCATAAAATAACATTTTATTTTCGAAAAACCTTGCAAATGAGGCGTGTTTTTCATATTTTACTTTCTGTCAGTGTGCATCTCGGGTACCTCTTGATGTAACTAATCAGATGTGACTTGGTGTGGCTTTATGGAGAGTCGGGTCATTTGGTTTCTCTGCTGCTGTAATCTGTAATTTTACCTGCATTGCTGGGAGCTAATGACCACTTCAAATCCATTACGCTTTTGTCTGGGCCATTGTGATAAGTGACTCTAATGTGCATGGCTTGGGGGGAGAGGTGTAACCTAGCTTTTATGAATAGCTCGAGAACATACAGATTTAGTAGTCTAAATGATCATAATAGTCCAAAATACTGTTTAAAATAAAACACAAATAGTAAAATTTCTTGGAATCAATAGCTGGTGTGACGATATTAGGACAACATTATTTTCTTTCTTTACCCTGAAGTATCCCAACTGTGTAGTTTTGCTGTTGGCTTAGTGCACACCTCGCTTCCTACCATCTAAAATCTAAGATCTAAAAGTACTTTTAATCAGTATTTTTATATGAACAATAAATTAACTGATAAATGTGTATCGGTGGGGGGGGTTCTTCCAGCCACACAATCTTGTTTTTTTTGTCTGTTTTTATTTAACATTTTGATGCAGTCTGTGTCCTCTCATCAACCCTACTCCAGACGCAGGATGCAGCTGCTACTTTCACTGACAAATCACAAAAGTACCATATAAGACAGTATACAGCCTACCAGTAGAGTTATGCATTTTGTCTGGCACATGTCTCCAAAGAAATCCAAGTCTGTAAGACTCTTTGCTCACATTTTGCCATGTTATAAATTGGTGATAATATAGTAATATTGTGAATACAGCTCTTTCTGCTGCCTCCAAGGAGCAAAATATATCAGTTGATACACTTAAGAGTTTGGGTTGTACCCATAAAGCCCACTCGCTTAGGAATATAAAATGCTTTCAGTTTTATTGAATTGGAGTCTGTGCTGAATCCTCTTTTGACTCTCTTTGCAGTTAAATGCATAGGTTATTTACACTTTAATTGTGGCCCTTCTATGCCAACTTTATTGTTATTGGTAGCAGACGGTCAGAAATATCATCTAATCCCACTTTCTGGCATGTCAGAGAGGTCATGAGACAAACAACAAGTGGAGTCTAAAAAGGAGAGTGCAGACTACTGCAAATGCTGCAGTTGAACTGCATTGTGCTGTCATAATCATGATGATGGAAAATTTATTGCATTCCACAGTGGTATGCTTTTCACCATATAGAGAAATATTCATATATGCAAAGTGTTTTATCTGAACTGTAGATCCTTTCTGTCAATGAACAGTACAGGAAGGTGTTTTGGGTTTACATGAGTGATATGGACAATAAAGCAAATACAGAGTTTATTGCTTTCCAGAAATATATAGGGGAACTTCCCTTTGTCATCACAAAACTAGTTTACTGCAAATAAAAGTCAACAGAGCTGTGATCTCAGTTCAAAATGAAAACAACATCAAACGCTATAATTGATTTGTTTGGTTTTTTTATTTTAGTGTTTTCTGGCTGTTGTCATATTTGCATTGCAATCAAGCAGGCCTCCTTTTTAAGCAGCGTTCTAGATTGCAATCAGACACATTTAATGTCATTTTGCTGTGTTTCTGTTTAATTGTAAATTCAGTGAAGGTTCCCAGTGCATCTTGTCAAAGCACGTCTATGTATGACATGTACAGAATAAACTGACACCATCGTCACACATGAAATAAAATTGGACAATAATAAAGGCTTTTTCTGTTTTCTTCTAATCCAGAATTTTTCCTGGAGCTGCTGGAGAACACGGAGAGGTCCCTGAATGACATGTTTATGAGGACTTACGGCAAGCCTTACATGCAGAATGCAGAGGTCTTTGAGAACCTGTTTGCTGAACTGAAGCGCTATTACACTGGAGGGAATGTTAACCTAGAGGAAATGCTTAATGACTTTTGGTCACGGCTGCTGGAGCGTATGTTCACGCTGCTCAACTCCCAGTATGTCATCACTGAGGACTATCTGGAGTGTATCAGTAAGTACACCGACCAGCTGAAGCCCTTTGGAGACGTGCCCAGGAAGCTCAAGGCTCAGGTTACCCGCGCATTCATCGCTGCACGCACATTTGTCCAGGGGCTCTCCGTTGGCCGGGAGGTAGCCCAGAGAGTGTCTAAGGTAAATGTTCTTAACCCTTTAAATTCTTTACAAAGCACACATTTGCCCTAGTTTTCACATGATCAAGTTTATCCCTGACATACTTTCAGAGTAATTCGGATTCTCTCAGGGTATGTCTTCAGAAAATTTCATCCTCAAGGTGGCTCATTCATGGAGCTGTCTAGAAAACAGTGTTGAAAGGTATGTGGCTTGCTCAGGAGAAATTCCCAGACAACAAAAAAGGCGAGAAAAGAAATGTCTGCTATCGCTGTTTATTGCTCTCTTGCCTTATATTTGTTCATCCAGTATATAGAAGTCATTAATCACACTGTTGCCTGTGTATTCAGTTTGATGCAAAGCAATCTGTATGCAGTTCCTGCAATACCATACTGCCCTGGGAGTGTATGTAGGGCTGATCATGTACAAAGTGAGATTAAAGGGAAAGCAAAAGGCTAAGCCTTGGATTTAGTCACGCTTAACAACAATGTTGTTTCTACACTGTCATTTGGGTTCAGAGAAGCACTGATTCACAACATTGCGAATCCACAGCCATCCTCTTTGGCTTCTTTGCTTTTTGTTTTTTCAATGCAGTCTATCAGCTAGGTTTGATTATTATGTCTATTATGAATATTTATAGAGCCACTTCCCAGTAGGCTATATAACTAAAAGCTAATGAAAATATAGGAGCCTTGAATAATGAGAAACAGAGGGCAAATGGAGAAGACACTGCTGTACTCTTATAAATCCACCATTCATTTGGTCTGTTAATCCCCACCATACTTGAACATTAACCACGTTCCCTTCCTTTCCCCTGGGGTCCCACCCTCCCTAACAGTAGTGGCAGTGAGGAGCATTTAGTAGCAGCCACAGAAGATGTGTTGTTAGTATGCATTTACTGAGTTGTACCCTGCAGTTCTTAGAGCCCAGCGTGTCCTAGCTTCACCTCTTGACATTTCAGTGGGACCTGAGATCCAGGTCATCTGTCTGGGACTGCAGCCCTTTGATCCCCAGGGTATAAAGTCATCACGAGAGATTGGGTGTAAGCATAATAAAAACAGACACCCTTCCAGAGGTGTCTGTTTCTCAGCGCTGCTAAGATGTGACATCCATGCTTATTGCTCCTGGGATATACAATATATTGAATTAAAGTAGGTGATGTAGCATTTTATTGCTTTTCACAGCTTTGAGGAAGCGCAAACTTGTGTCTAGATCTCATCAGCACAGCTCAGACTTAGGCTAGACACGGCATGCGCTTGTGCTATTTGTGGTGAATACAGTTTAATAATCATTGTACTAGTTGACAGTTTTTAGAATATCTGAAATGTCATGCAGGTAACTAAAAAGAATACTTCCATTAAAACAGTCTCTGTAGTAATAAACTCTACAGAAACAATTTGCTCTTGTTCTGGAAAAAAACAAACAAAAAAAATAAAATGATCACTGTGTTTTTATTTTTATCAGTCACAATATTTTAGTTATTGTTAAAGGGAGTCACGTTGGAACTCTTATACACGGCAAAGTGTAAGGATGGGTGCATACTGAATATGTATTATTTGATTAACAACAATATTTTGATTGTCCTTCAAAGCAATATTGAGGAGTTTTCTGCATGAATTGTTTAATGGTTATAGAGAAGGAGAAAATGCACCTTTTCTCTTAATTGCTACAAACCTAAATTTGTGGAACAATAAGGCACCACTGTATTTTTATGAAATTGTGAAAAATATAACTTTTAAAATGTTTTTTTCAATGAAATGGATAAGTGAGCACATATAAGTACTGCTAATTCAAACAGTACTAACAGTGATTATTTCTCCTCACGGCCTTGTGATCAACAAGAAACTTTTGTTGACTGCCCTGAGCTGCTGCCTTACACCTGTGTCAGGTGATACGGATGCTGGCAGAAGCATTTTTAGAATATTCAGTGTCAAGTTTTGTATTTGACGCCAGTTGTCTGCGAGTTGATGTGTGGGGGTTGTCTGCTAGTGAGGGCAAGTATGTCTATGTATAACGTGTTTTTCTTACGTGCCTTCCTCTCTTGGTGATTTTTACCACTGCACTGTGAAAGAAGGCGGTATGAAAGAAGCCAGGCTTTGAAGCACATCTGTTGTTAAGACATATCACTGAGATTAGAGCTTCTCTAATTTGTAGACTTTGAAAAGGTCAGCCATGTTTTTTGTCTAGTCCAGGCTTGACTTGTACTTACTTGGCTTGAGTGAATGTTTAAAGGCAAAATGGCAAAATTGCAAGAGAGCTGACCACAAATACCAATTTTTGATTCACTGCACTTAGCCGTGTTCAAAAAAAAGTAAATATTAAAAAATATATGAAAAAAGAAATGAATGGGTAAACCTTAATTTTTAAGATATTTTTTGTCAGGGTCCTTCTTACACCTCTGATCTGCCAGTTCCTCAGAAGCCTTACTTTTTGCTTGAAATCATTTGACGTGGACTTTTTAGTACAGTAGTTCTAAATTCTCAGTTTGTCGCTGGCATGGTGCTTATGTTGTCAAATCTTCTTGTTACATAAAACATAAGGTACTGTTGTGGTATGAACGCCTTCACTTCCCAATCCTTTCATGTTCTTAGCACAGGTTTTGTCCAAATCAATGTACAATAAGTGCACTCATTTTACACAAAACAAGAGCTAATTTTGGTGAAGACGTCTTTGTGCATCGCTTTTTTAAAACAAAAAGAGCTGTGATGCTGCATTATAGCTGCTTTTCTTGTATTTTTTAATGCAGTGAGGCAATAATAAGTGTTAGAGTGTAGTGTAAAAAGGCACTTTTTCCAGACTAAAAGGTGTTTAAGACTTAAGAGTCTTGTTAGTTCACGAAACAGAGAAAATAGCTCATTTAATTTTAAACATCTTAACAGGGCTCCAGAGTGCAAGTAAGTGCATGCTGAGAGTAGGAATATTGAATGCTCCATATTAGAAATAATGCCATCAAATGTTTTTTAGCAGATCGCATAGAGGAGTCTGTATTTGCTATCAGATCTATTTCCTCACTATAATTTCAAAAAAGACACACTAATAGTATTTTGCACTTTGGTACTCCCACAGTCTGATAAATGACTTGTATAGAATATAGCAGCTGATGATCCAGCTGATGGTCAGCTGTCTTCTGTAGTTTCTTTATTGTGAGTATTACTTCATGATCTTGTGAATGGGAGCATTTTTCATTGTAGCTAACTTCCCGCTGTTTGTCAAAGTAGCCTAAAGGTTAATTATCAACCAGGGGTCCTTGTACCCTAGAGGGTACTTCTGCAGCTTCCAATGGGCATTTGGAAGGATTAGTAATTTACAATCAAATCAAATTAACATTTGGAACATGAGAGGTTGTGTTAATGAAGGGTTGAATTCACTTCATCTGGCAGGGATGTGTGGTTTTGTCTGGAAAAAACACACATGATGCCATTCCATGGTATCGTGAGTTATCCTGCTGGCGGCAGCTATCAGAAGATACACTGGTGCACTGTGGCACACTGTGGTCATGAAGGGTTAAACATGATCAAGAACAGCACTCAGAGAAACTATAATATTTAAACAATTCTCAGCTTGTACTAAGGAACCCTCCACACCATTACACTGCCAACAACAACCAAAAAGTTGCTGCCACGTGACTGGCTGATTAGATATTTGCATTAATAAGCGACTGAATAGATGTACCTAACAAAGTGGTCAGTAGTTGTATGTCATAATTTATCCTATTAACTTATTAAAATAACCCTGTTTTTGTGCTGCATAGGTTATCTGTTAAACAAACTGTAGTGAAAAGCTGAAACAAACAAAGGTGCATCTTATCTCTCACTTCACTGCTTATCATCTTCAATATCTATACATGCAGTCACTGCAACATAATGTATTTCAGAGATGTTTAATTGTCTGTTTCCTGCAGCTGTTAGCCTATTACTATCAATGCTTGTATGTGTTTTCATACACGGACACAGTTTATCAGTTTATCTATGAAAGCAGATTTTTTTTCTACTTTTGCCACTTTTGTCTTCTTTATTAGTTTGGATTTTTACTTTTTCATTAGTGACATAACCTTACATTTTAAAATAGAAATTATATTCTAGTGAGGGGGGAAATAGATGTTTGACTTTATTTAAAGACTTGTGGTTTAAATGCAAGCCAAATTATCCTATGTGAAGTGTTCATCGGCAGTGACTGATTGCATAAGAACATTCTTTAAAAGTCTTCAGTCAGCAAAAACGGTCTCTCTCTAGGGCCTTTGCTGATTAATAACTGAAACTTTTTTTGACAATAGGACAATAGTATCATGGTAAAACTTTGCAAAAGTTCTCTATTGGACAGTTTTCTTGTTATAAATTGCTTAAAATCCTTTAACTGGCACAGTTACTTCAATAAAATAGATTTATAATTACCACATATTTTGTAGGTGCTACTAGATACTAATGACCACTCTCACATTCTGTGTCCTTGCAGGTTAGCAGCACTCCAGCATGTATTCGAGCAGTGACAAAGATGCTGTATTGCCCCTTTTGTCAGAGTATGCCAGGAGTAAAGCCTTGTAAGAATTACTGCCTGAATGTCATGAAGGGCTGCCTGGCCAATCAAGCTGATTTGGACCCAGAGTGGAACCAGTACATCGGTGAGTCTTTTCAACCACTTCCCCAGCCATTTTTATTTTAACCTCGGCTCTGCTGTTCTATTATTTCCAAAGTAACATACCAATTAGATGTGTTGCTATAAATTCATGTCTAGGCGTATGGTTTTATAATATGACTGAATTGAACTAATGGATGTGGGAGAAAAGCAGAGAAAGCATGTTACATCATATGAGCACTTACAGTAAAGCAGATTGAAATTTTCACTTACACCATCACTTTTAGCTATTCCTTTTTGCTGCTATACACAGGGTTATATTTTAATTGCATACCAAAAAGTGACACGAATTGCTTTAAAGCTGGACAGATAATAGTATGAGTTGAATAATCTTTTAAGCTCCCTGGTGTAGACCAGCAAACTGTAACTGTGCTTTGAAAGCAGTTTAAAGAGTAAGCTGAAAGCTGCACACTGGGGTGTTGTTTTGGGTGACGTAGGCAAAAGCTGTAAACCTTTTAAATTACAGAGAGTAACTGGATTAAATTTTAATATTACAAATATTGCTTTGTTTTGCTCACACCTTAATCTTAAAGCAAAGATGCTTTAGGCACGGTGACACCTATGTGTTCAGGAAGCAAGAGGAAAAGGCCGGAATAATTGGAATTATCTGAATTGGCCTGGTAGTGGATGCTTATATTAAACATGGCCAAAGTTTCACATAATGAGGTCAGCATATATGCAAGTAATATATAGTGTATAGTATAGGCCAATGTATGTAGTGTAAGCCAAAAGCTTAGACTGCTTGCACATAGGTTTTTTGGCTCTTTTGGCTACTGGATCTCACTAATGGCAGGGTTACTCTGCAGAGTAACCCCGCCCACCTGCTGTTCAAACCTTCTGATTTCAGGGAGCAGCCAATTAGAAGAAAGTTAGTTTTAAGGAAGTGTGGGCATAGGGAGGGGTGCTCAAAACACTTTTTTCCCACAAGAGTCTACGGATTAATATGGCAATAAGCATAATAGACCCATTTTAAGGAGCACTTCCAACACTGAATATTTAAATATAACAAAATTCATAGCACTAAAATGTTTGAACCCACACTACTGCACAAGTCTTGAATCAGTCATCATTTCTTTTCATAACTAGGAAAATGGAAAATAGGTGCAGCTGTATATTGAAACATGCAAACATCCAGAAAAATACAGTATATGACGCATAAATTTAAGTTTGTACAATTTTAAATAGCTTGAAAGTCAACGCTTTGTATCACCACCTTCATTCTTCAACACAGTCTGAACTCTCTGAGGCAACCTTTCTTGTAATTTCTTTAAGTAGTCTACAGAAATAGTTCTTGAGGCTTCTTGAAGGACATTCAAAGCTCTTCTTGGCAGCCTCGCTTCTGTCAGCCTGCCCCAGGGCAGCTGTGGCTACAACTGTAGCTTGCCTCCACCAGTGTGTGAATGTGTGTGTGAATGGGTGGATGACTGGATGTGTAAAGCGCTTTGGGGTCCCTAGGCGGGACTAGTAAAGCGCTATACAAATACAGGCCATTTACCATTTCTTTGGATGTTGGCTGCGTTTTCTTTCCATTATCTGTCAAGATGATCCCACACTGCTTCAGTAATGTTCAGGTCAGGGCTCTGGGGAGGTCAGTCTATGTCTGAACGTCATAGACTGACCTTGTGTGTTTTTTCTATCCAGGTGTGATTTTAGTCCATTGGCAATGCGTTTATCATTGTCATGCTAAAAAATAAAGCTAAACAGACACTTTCCAGATGGTATTACATGCCAGGTTAATCTGAAAGTGCATTTCTTGCATTAATAATTCCATCAGTTTAGATGGAATTAAACACAGCTGGATACAATGCAGCTCCAAACCATCATAGAGCCTCCACCATGTTTTACAGATAGCTGTGGACACGCTGGACTGAAAATACCAGCGTCTTTAGATAAACTCTGAAAGACGTTTAGAAGGCCTGTAGAACTATTTGAAATGACAAAGTCTGGCTCAGTGCAGAGAAACGAGGTATGGCTCAAAACTTTTTGCACAGTACTGTGTGTGAATTAGAGTTGCACACAGTTAAAGTTATTGAAATGAAATTAGACATTACATGTTTCCGTTTTGGTGTTTTTACTGTGCTTTCACAGCATTAAACTCTTGATGTAGGTAGCACCATAATTTCATTCAAATATTATTAATTAATAAATAAAATATTGAAAGACAGCTTAGGTCAAAATGCCGACTGCATCAGTATGCGGGGATATACAAATCCTTGTGTTGCACTGCAGAATTGGACTTTCTATTTTAAGAGAGGCTGCAGCTGGTGCTGTGTCATTATCATATTTTGACAACATCACTTTCATTGACACTCGCTGGGCCTTTGGATAAGAAAGTGCTCTATTTGTCATTCTTCTATCATGATTCCTGTGTGAAAAGATTTTATTCATGGGATTCTGCTCTCCTGCTGGGCTAAATGGTGACTTGTAATGGGGCAGACATGCTCCGCAGGAAGTGCCAAGTTTTGTGAAGTTATGTTCCATAGAAAATTGTTCAACTCAGAGTCAACGAATACAAATAGAAATATAATATTTATATATTTATTTTGGTATTTGATAGAATGCCCAGCATGATGGTTCCTGCTGTCAGCTAGATAGGCTCAGCCCATTGGCCTGAACAAAAGCTCCAGTATGATGGCGAAAATGTGACAAGGCTGTGGTGAGCAGGAGATGGATTAATGGTTTCTGCTAAGAAGTTTGTATTGCCTTTTTTTTTAGTACAAGCTATTAAGTCTTCTGTTTACATCTTGGTGCATGCTATACATGACATCTATCTATTTCCTTAGATTAATATTTAAAACTAATAATATTCATTCTGCTTTTACTCAAAATATCTCTTTATTTTACGTTTGGGTAATTGTCTTGCTTTAAAAAAATGAAAATAATCAAATCCTCTTATGATAGGGCTGATTGATGAATTGATATATGAACAATATATTTAGTAAAAAACATGAGAATATTTTTTTTTCTTTTGCACTAATAAATAAATCCATTCACAGATTTTGAGCCCTAAGATTTAGGTCATTCTTGTAAAAGTTTTTGTTTTTTTCCGGTTCACTTCAGTTCTTGTGAGCAGCTCCTCGGATCTTGACACTTAGAAGTATTGTACTGACATTGTAGTGCACAACCATCTGGTCTAAGTTGTGACCTTGATTTATCTACACAAAGTTTGCCAGTCTTTGTGAGATCTGCTGGGACTGTATGGAGCAGCATATCAAAGCAATGAGCAGCTCAAACAGACTGAAAGCTGCACGAGTAAAAGCTTCAGTGCTGATTCACAGTAAGTCCTTTAGTGCTACGTTACAGAAAGTCGTTTTATTCAAGAAAGTATATTAAGCAGTAGATATTGAAGATGACTGTATTGATAGTTTAATTTAGCAGTAATTTAAATGTTGTTGAAAAATTGCTTAATCTACAAAAGGATTCCACAATGATTATTAGGATTATTTTGTAAATCTTTGTACATTACCACAGTAGATTCAAAATCAAGCATTTAAGAGGTGATTGAAGTGCAGACTTTAACCTTTAAATCAATGGATTTTACAAAAGTATCGCATGAACTGTTTAAGAATAGCTGTAATTCAAGGAAGCAACACTCATAAGTGCAACACTCATAACACTCATGGGTATAAACAAAAGCATTTCTCTGACTGAGAGGTCCCTGATATGATGCAATCATATCAGGGACCTCTCAGTGCACATGAAAAAAAATGTTCTGTTGAACTGCACATTGGTGGCATCAGTCATTCATGTGCAAAAAATAAATAAATTTGGATTTATTGACTTTTTTGCACCTTGCAGTGTCCACCAATGTGGGTTTTACAAATACCAAACAATCCAAACACTTTCAAATCCACATAAAATCACATCCACACTTGCACCTATGGGTATGTAATGTGATTTTTTTAACATCATTACTTTTGCCAGCCTTTTTAGATCAACTTTGACTTAATTATTAGTGTATTTTTTAAATCTTTTAAAGCTTACACTATCTGTCAGCAGAAGATTCTAGACTGGGCATCTTCCACACTTTTGATTTGTTACAAAAACAAGCCCGTGACCTTTCACAGGGGTGTGGGAGATGCTGAAACTTGTTATCGCCTTTGGTAAAAAGGCAAATGCCTCAGAGAAAATGCCTCAGCCTTCCTACTTTCACAGACTGGATTTGGCCCCCAGAGTGTTTTCCCTTTACTGAACTGAATTCATAACAGTCGAACTGAAAACTACATTAGTTATAAACATTCAACACATATGCCTTGATTTCATACTTGGTCATATCTTGATTGTATCTTAATTATCACAATTTAAGCACTGAATTGTTAATCTTTTGTCATGACTATTGTGTGTGTGTTGTCACTCTTGGCTTGTGTACATACAATATTCACTAAAACATTTATCTTTATTAAAATCAGCTATATCATAGCATCTATGTGAAATAAAAATATAAATGTATAAATAAATTACAAATATAGTGTACATATAACAGTTATGCTATGAACATGGATTCACCAGCTAAGATATTGGGTACAGCTCTTCAGTCAAATGCAAATATCTGATCAACCAATTACATGGCTGAGCACGTGTTAGACCCAAAGTATGCAAAATGCTATCTCTTATTCCATAACAGGGTGAAATTTGAAGCTGATGGGTTACAGCTAGAAATTGAGACTACGATTTGTATTGGTTCACCGAAGTTAGACAATAGGAGATTGGAAAAATATTGAAATCAATGATTTTGGTCGAAAAATTTGGATAATGTCAAAAACACAAAATCATCTTAATCAAAATCATCTTTCTTGAACACTACAATAAAATCACTGACCTCGATAGATGCCAGATCTTAGTCTAATAGAGCTGAATGGGAGATGTGCATCATGGATATATAGCTTATAAATCTGGAGCAACTGAGTGATGCTATCATGTAAATGTGGATGAAATTCTCCAAAGAAGGTTTTTGGAACCATGTTGAAACAATTAAGGCAGTTTTGCAAAAGGGGGTCCGACACAGTACAAGCAAGGTTCACCTGAATAAGTGTCCGATGAATGTATAAGAATAAATTACATGGGGTACTGTTTATATGTAAGTTACTACCGTATATTTTGGACCATAAATCGCACTTAAAATCCTTTAATTTTCTCAAAAATCAACAGTGTGCCTTATAATCCGGTGCACCTTATGGTCTGAAAAATACGGTAAGTTTATTTATGTTATTGAAAGCACTGCTGGAATGGCTATTCTGTTTATCAACTAATAGAAAAATAATTTATAATTTCAAACTCGTTGCTTTTACTTAATCAGAATAACAAAACTGATTATTTTGAGGTTCAAACTAAATTAAAATATTGTTTAGGAGTCATGACTTGCATCTTAAATAGTACTTTACTGAGGAATGTTCACAATTTTCAAGCAACAAAAATAACTTTTATCTACAGCTTGTGTGATTTTTGACTGAGGATCCAATATTGAATGATCAAAAATTAAACACTGCAGGTTGCCTATTGGTACCTTTGCTCCTGTTGTTGCTGCAGCCATTGAAGCTTAGTAACGTGTGAAATTGTTTGGTAAGAAACATCTGTCACGTTTTATAGTCAACAGAACAGTGCGCCATCACAAGCTGTAACAGCATCACAATTTCAGAATGCCACATATATTATTTATCCTAGCTGTCAATCTCTTGTTAATCTCAATCAAGGTATTTTCAAAACCATGCATCCTGTTCAGGGTCATGGAAGTTGCCAAAATGAAACCTTGGAGTGTAACAGAGAGATTTCACAAATAAATATACCCACCCTCACTGATAATATAGACACTGTTTCATTTTACCTGAATTTCTTATCAGCCAAAAACAGGGAGAATGGTAAAAATAATAAATTTAAAAAAAACCAATGTTTGTGTTGCATTTTCACTGTCTGGTTTATCGAATTTTACTAATACATTACAGCATAAATGTTATCTATTGTTAGTTGCCAGTAAGACTGCTTTCTTAAAACAAACAAGTCTGTTGCAATCCTAAATCCAATAGAATGTCTACATTTACTTCACTAAAAGGAATTAATTTCTAACATGGCTCCACTTAAATTTCACAATTTTACATTTCTGCCATTAATTTTGTAGCAATGTTCATTCTGTCTTTATTAGAGCACTTGTCAATTGGGTTATTGTTCCCTGGTGCAGATTAAATGCCAGTTCTATATCTTTTGGCTCTGACATTTCATGCTCATTATGGGATGAAAGATTTTCAATTAGCTTGAAGTCTAACCACAAAAAACGGTATTGACTCGTCTCTCGGTGTTAAATTGTCAGGAAGGTTATTTCATGTTCTACACACGCAGACAAATTAATGTAATATGTAATCCCATGTAGATGACAACTATGCTATTAGTTAGAAATAAGAAGCTTTGGTTTGAATGAACTCAGATCACCTTTTGCTATCACATACTGTTGCGGACTTCAAGCTGCGATATTCATCTTGATTCTTGTGGCATCTATTCAGACCAGCTTTATGTTCAAGATACTGGGGCGGTGAGAACTAATCCAACCAAAGAGTGAGAAATCCTTTACACCTGGAGGCTGTGCCCTTGATAGTGACAATTTTCTTCACAACACTGCAGGAAATAACACCCTCTGATTAAATAAATTCAAACTCGTGACAGAAGTTGAGAGAGAGAGAGAGGGAAAAAAAGGCCAGTTCACAGCCTTACTTCCATTTATCTACAATATGAGTGTGAGGCTGAGAGTGACTGTTATGGCATCGCCAGAAGCAAACTAAAACAGATGTGTGTACGAAGAGCAGCTGCACTGCTCCTTGGAAATGTGAGATGTTTAGAAAGTGCTACCTTTGTACTGCACTTTCACAGGAGAGAGAAAAAATAACTGGTTCAACTTCCTCACTTTTGGATGTTTGCTTTGATGTTCTGTTTTAAAATAATTATTTGCTGTTAAGGCTAGAGTATAAAAAAAAGTGACAGGAAAAATTGCCCTCCGAAATCATATTTTTCCTTCATATTTCTGTTCATGAGACAGAAAAATGCGGATGCATGCCAGTGAGGAGATCTTGGAAGTTTTCACTCCTTTAAACAAATAGCATTGAATGTCTGCTTGCTGTGTTTGCCCCTAAGCAAGAGATTAATTAGACAAGTAACTAAAATCTGACCAGGAGACTTAATTTAGAGGCAAGAGCTTATCACAAGCTCCAAAGGCTAATATCAGATTTAAATATGTTGGTATCATGTTGTCATTTCACATTAACTTGGAAAGATGCTGTTCTTAGAACTTCACTTGACAGAACATGAACAATAGCATTCATATGAATCAATCAGCCATGCTTGTACAGTAAATGCAACATAACATTTTTCATGTAGGAACTAAATGGATAGGTATGGTTTTAATAAATATAGTTTTTAATGCCATGCTGCGATATCTATTTCTTCTTTAATGTTACACTGAATAAATCAAATCTGAATAAATCATTCAGTAGATTAAATGGACTCTGCTGCTGAGTAGCCAGTGTCTAATCCGTTTGTTCCCACTGGAGAACAAATCCTTGCTGATTTCTCACAATTCCACTCCTACAGACAAGATTTGCTCACTGCATCCAATATGGAAAGAAAGATGCCAGCTACTGTATCCACACAAAACCTTATTGTTATGATAAATGTAATGAAAAAACTGTTTATTTTGTCAAATAATTTATAGTTGCTTTCTATACACCATTTATCATAATAAACACGCCTTTTTCAAAAGCGGTCTGCGAGCAATTTGATGAGATTAAAGGTAGGATTAGATTTTAATTACACGAATTAGCTGAAGCGTGGAGCGACTGAGGAACAGCTGTCAGGCTGTTCACCGCAATCAAAAACTGCACTGAATACAATCTGGATGCATTTAGGATGCATAGATCATACTGCTTTTTACATAGATTGTCTATTTAGCATTGCTTTGACGGTGTTTATTTGTCTTTGTGCATTTTTTAACTCTTCAGATATTCTTTTTGTTGAATAATGCTTTGAATAAGGCTGTTTTTAACTATTTTTTTAATCAGGCTGTCTGCACAAATTGATGTCTCCTACTTCTCAGATGTTTTAAATATCAGTCACACAATCGCACGCCCTGGAGATAAATATTGTGCTCTGTGATTTAGATCATGCAATATGTGCCATTGTCATATTGTATTATACCTGTGATGGAACCTTGTCTCCCGCATATTGAAATACTTACAGAGACTTGCCACTGGACTAAAGTCAGTCCAAAGTGAACTGGTTATCAGTGCCAGGTTTTTGTTTTGTGTTCTGTTTTTTTTCTTTCCCTAATCTAGTTGCCTCAATGTTTACTGGCTTCTGTTGCTCGCTCACTTTCCCTCCTGAGAGAGAAATGTCTCCACATTGGAAGTGATCTGCATCGATTCTATCTGCTCATTTCTTTTTAATTAGGTGATTTGTTTCACTTGGTAACTGTATCCAGCTACAATCTGTTTATTGAAATTCAAGACAGCAACAAACCCTTTCTTCTTGTTTAAAAAAAAAATCCTCATAAATAAAATATTGACAGAAAAAGGGGGGAAAAAAATGTCCACACCGAGTGTGGACAGCCCATGGCTGAAACTCAGGCCGCACAAAAAGTTTCTACATACAAGGACGCTGAAGGGATTTGAATTTTATGGTCTAACCAGCAGAAATTCGAAACACTGATAGAAATCACACGCTTCCATTTCACTAGAATTAAGCTATTCCGTTTTAGGCCAACTGGGTGATGCAAGTTGGCAGCCAAACCGAATGGGTCAAACACAAATCCGACCCGGTTTGGTGACCTCGCCCTAGAATTTGCCCATTGAAAGCATTTTAGACATGGTCACCTTTAGTGATTCGATATTTCTGTTACTCATTGGAATTTAATTTAATGACGTTACTTTTTTAAAAATAGATTGAAGCAACTCTTCATCTCATGTGACAAAGGAAGAGAAAACTGAGCGTTTGAGTGGGCGAGTAAAAGAGGAGCTGCACTGAAAAAGCCAAAACTCATCTCGAGTAATGAAAATTGTCTATGTGTGGATGCACTATTGCAAATGGAACTCTGTGAATGGTCATGACAGCCAAGAAATAACCTGTGACTGCAATCTCCCAAGAAATAATATCTTAATACTAGGAGTCTTTACTTGAGGAAAAGTATTTCCACTTATGCCACACTTGAACGGTTCCATCCATGCAAAAGTATATGTAAAGAAAAACGAATGTTTTAATGTATTGTTAAATCATAACTGCTTATCAACTCAAAGACTGGAAACAAAGCAAACAGCTACACTTTTCCTGGAACTTTACAGAACATGTGATTAAAAGCATTTAAATAAATGATCAGGTTATTTTTGCTTTTTAGTTGAAAATATTTCTGTGTGATAATAATCGTTGCAGATTTAAGTATTCTGCATTTTTCAAATGGAAAAAAAAAAAATCATATAGCTTTGGGCTTTTATTAACCTTTTGCCGAAGGGTGCTAAAACAAGCCACAACGATTAGACAGAGCAGACAGCCATTATACATCCATTTAACTCCACAGGTGTAGGTAAATGGCTTTCAGGCACAGCAGTTCTATATCACTGCTGTTCAGGGATGGAAATTAAGACCACACAGGACGAAGGAAAAACAGCACCAGAGCATGCCACTCATCTGACGCACTGATAATAATTTTATTTTTTTACAAATTGGGCCTTGTGAAAAGTGAAGACAGTGATAGCCTGTTATATATGAGATCTCTACATATTCAATTAAACTTCAGCTCTCCGGGATCTGAAATGTCAGCTAAATATAAATACCTGTGGCTGAGTTTCACATTCTGATTTTCAATCACCAATAGCACTGATTGCACAGTCAGATGTGTTATTAGGCACACATCGGATAAAAGGTAGTTTTCTGTCTCCTTTTTTCTTGGAGGTCATCGAATAAGTTCTTGATTATACAGATTGCAGGGTTAGCGCAGAGATTTACTAAAAAGCAAACTTATTGATTTCTGCTTTTTGCTATTAAAAACAAATAGTGTTAAAGGTTTTCATTTCAGAAATAACAATGTAACCGAGAGTTAAAGTACTTAAAATGGCTTATTTGAGTACCGCTGCCGACTTATCAATGTAAAAGGTGATTAAAAAATTAAACATAATTAATTATGGAGCAGTTGCCTTGAAAAAGTTCAACAAATAAACCTTTATGACCCTTTTCTCTAAAATTGCATGTTTCCAGATTAAATGTCAGTAATACAGAAATAGCTTTGCTTTCCTGTTTAAAGTTGCTAAAGATAGATTTTTATTTTCGCTTACCAGAAATTGCAATTATCTTTAATATCAATCTAAAATAACATTTGTGAATTTTAGTGTCTGTGTGTGTGTAAAATGTAGAAACCTAGCTGTGAGAAAACCTTTAAAACTAAGAGCTGAAGAGACTATATTACATAACTTCCTTACACAGGACTTTCTTCTGACCGAGTACTGACAGCCTGTACTACCCTTGTGTGTCATTTGTCTACAGAAGTCAAATAATGTAGAACATACTGTGCTTTTCTCAAGGCAGCACCGGGTGAACATTTGGAGGTTTGTGTGCACTGGCATCTGTAGGGACATTAATTTACATTCTGTTTTAAAGTTATTTGCTTGTCTAATCACTCACAGTTACATGAAGATGTGGTTGAGTGGATCTAATTACATATTCTCTTCCCACCTGTGCAATTAGAAACCTGGAGAAAGACAGGAATTTTGTTAAGAGAGAGAAATTATACTCTCCAGTGTGTTTATAACCAGCAAGGTCTATTATTGTCTTTGCTCAGAGCTGCATGGCCTGTCCAGATCACATCTGAGCATTGTGATGCACCCTGCAACATGAGGCTACAAAGTGAGAACAGGAGAGGCTGGCTTTGACATAATTGTGGGCAAAATACTAGAAACAGTCCAGTCAGCAAACCATGCACAAAAATTTCACGATATCTCCAGCCCCATTAGTAACACAATCTGATTGTGAATAGCTCGTTATCGGATTGTGCCTCTCGGTTTGATTAGCCATGCAGTACAGTGTCAATGTTGCTCTTGGCTTTTGCATTTTAAGTCTTGCCTACTGTTTTCGATTGCTGCCATCATCACTGAACATGAATTATGCTAAATGATTAGGGCTTTGGTTTGTACAAGACTGAGCTATTTGAGTGGCTCTCTGTTAGCGTTTAGTTAAAAACACCACTGGGGCTAACACTGAAATGCTAACATATGTCACAATGACATGGCAAAAATGCTGCGGATTAGAAGGCTGTTCTCTGTGTTGCCTGCTAACTGCTTTTCTGTAGCATTTAACAAACAAATTTTAGTAATCACCAAATAAACAAAGTGCAGCTAAAGGTTAAGGCTAAGATAAAGAATTTCACATTTTTTTAGTTATAGTGCAAAAAAACACCAATAAATCATTAAACTAAATCCTTTGAGGAGTAAAAAACTGTACAAAATCAAGTAGAAGGGTACAAGAACATTTGCTTTTTGTTCCTCGTGTATCAGTCTCAGTATGTCAAGTTCATGCATGTGTCTGTTTCCCTCTTTAGTAACTGTTTCCCGCTTACATCTCCCCACTTGTGTCATTGTCTTGATTGTCTTCAGCTGTGTCTCGTTACCCTCCTGCTTCCGATTCTTGTTTACCCAAGTGCTGCGTTACCTTTGGTCTCTCTCTCAGTGCCTGTAATTCTGGTTTCAATTTTGTGTCGCCTTTTTTGGATATTGTTTTGTTTTGTGTGTACTTTTTGCAACCAGCCTCATTAAAAGGCTTCCTTTCCGTGAATCCTGCCTGCCTCCTGCATCGAAATTTTACATCCTCTACATTTTACTCCAAATTGTGTGCATACAGTTGTCAATCTCCTAAGGATGCTAAGGAAAAAGTCTCTTGACTGTCTTATCTAATCTTGCACTAGATGTGTACAAGATTGGGGTTTTTTGCCTCATGTTAGCAGCGGAGGAAATATTCATCCAAAGTCACAAGGCTGATCCTTTGTACCTTGAATAGCAAATTTCGACAACAGAGATATTCCATCTGAACCATAACCTTGAAATTTGTGGTAATGGAAAAGTAAATTAATCTTTTAAAGGAATATTTAAAAAATCATTAGCATTCATCCTGTCCAGTCTACAGGAACTGGAACTGGTTCATGTCTCAGCATGCTGAAAAGAGTTTACATGTGTTAATTAACTGATGATCTCTAGTAAAAGATTTTTTTTATTTAGGGTTAAGATTTAGGCCCTACCTTTTCTAAATAAAGCCTTGTGTGTATTTATAGTCATTTATCAAGTGATTAATGAACCAAAACGTCTAAAAGTTGGTAAGGTACACTATTCTTTTGGGAAAAGAGGGGTCAGTTTTTGTTTTTTTTAAGTAGCCTGTTGAAGACCTTTTTAACATTTGATGTAAAAAAACAAACAAATAAAATAAATAATAATACCTGATATTATTTTTTCTTTATGGCTATTAAACCCTGGACTGTGCACATATGTCTATGTTCAAGGACTCCTTTTCTTGATCACAACTATGTGTCCAAGGGACAATATGCCTTTTTTTTTTTCTTCCTTTCCATTTTTATACCGTTTCATAGCACTATTAGTTGGTTGACTGAACCACAGATGAGGTATGCTTTACAGAATCCAAATTACACTAGAGCCATTTTTCATCCTGTGGAACTCTTCACAGGCAAAGAGCCATAGATGGGCTTGTTCACTTTCCTTATTTGTCCTTGTCTGCTGGAGGTTGCCGCTGGCTGACATAGCCTGAATTTAAGTGGACATCAATCTCGATAAAGAGGCAGAGGCAAGAGTAAGGCGGGGCAAATAAGCATGTTTCATATCACAAACCGAAATATTAACCTCCAATTTGAAGAAAAAATAATTGGCTCATGCTGTGGTTTCGAGGCATGGTGTCTTTTAGATTTTTGTGTCTCTATCCAGTAAGTCACAGCTGTAAAAACCCCAGCTCAGAATAGGACAAGATGTGTCTATTTGCATGGCTGTGTCGTGTTGATAACAAGATTTCCTCTGGCTGGCCAGTAGCCTATCTCAGTGGCGCAAAAGTGATGCAGGGAAAATTTGGCTCAGAGTGGCAGCTGTGCCACAGTGGACTGGACTTCCTGCACTCCTCATAAATGAGAGTCATTAATTCTCCATGTAGGCAGAGTTTTTCACATGTAGCGCAGGAGCCCATCTCTCTATAGGACACAGCTATAGCCCTAGCCTCACTCAACCCAGAACCACATCTTATTCTCCGGCTTTCTTCTTTCCCTGCCTCCCCCCGTGACACTCTCTGCTTTCCCTCAGCTGTGTATAAAGACAAAGTTCCCGGGCTAGCTCTCTGTTTGTTGAGCCCATCTGATAAGTTGCAGATAAGTCACCACTGCTGGGAAAGATTGCCATCGTTTTTGATCCTGGAGGCACTCTTCTTTTCTCCTGCGATGAAATACAAGTTGCTCCCAGTTGGCGCTGCTGACCTAAATTTTCAGTATTTGCAACTGAGAGCTTTTAAGCTCGAATTTAGATATACTTACCTGTGTTTGTTTTTGTGTGCAGACATACCTGGGGCAGTTGAATGAATTTACATTATAATCAGATTAAATAACAAACAATATGGAAATGCTAAATTCAGATTTTTTTTTCTTTTTTTAAAGGAATATAAGGACACAAAAAGAAAGCAGTCAAATTAAACTGAAGTACACTGTTAAAAAATAATTTACTAAAAATGATTGCCATAGCTGCTATTAGACAAACAGCAATAATATTTTTCTTTGGCCATTGCAGGTGTTTTTTTACACTTGGACCATATGGTTACACAGTTGTACACTTGAAGTGCTGCTGTAGAAAACCATTTGGCACTGATGTAATCTGTATATTAAGATCTCAGCAAGAATCACAGGCCATTTGCAATTCACAGAGTAAACAAACAGAGGAGCTCTTCAAAGGCTCTGACTTTGACATAATTGGAAAGGAAATGGAAGCAGAGCTGAGCTAATGTTTCTCAGCTTTTTTCCCCTGCCATTAGTGATCTTAGGTCCCAGAAGAATGAAAAGCTGGACAGGTCTGCTATCAAAGCACTAAAGTGTAATTTAGATTTTCTTTTTTTCATTTGTTTGTTTTGTGTGTCGGGGGGGGGGGTATGTACAGTATTTGCACTACAGTATGTTTTGTCATGTCTGCAGCTGGCTTTTTATGTAAGGTCAATTATTTTTGTTAATGTTTTCTTTTTAGTCGCCATTTCTGGTCTGTTCCCCATGGAATGTTATCTATTCCTTCACAGTTTGGGACTACATTATTTTATTTTCCTATGATGGGTGGGGCGGTTGGAGTAGCAAGCCAAAAGAAATACATAATTTATTCTTCAAAAACCAACAAGCTACTTTTGGAATTTTGATACAGATAAAATAAACTGTTAAGGGAGTCGTGGAGCATGTACAGTGAGACATCATTGTTTCTGAAGTCTCCAAATGACAGGATTATTATATTTAGGTACAAAGTAATTGTGGAGTACTTATCCACAAACCAGAAGGCTGGTTTGTGGATGGAGACGCATGTTCTGTACTGTCTGCAGAAATGGGCCTTTAGTTATGAATGAGTGGTTTGGTGATGTCCAGTTACCTGTGGCACGGCAGTCAAACTCAGAGGTGCCAGCATACAGACTCTAGCACATCAATATAAATCAACATTAGCAGTGTTTCAGTTTACTCAGTGAGCCTTTAAAGGGCAACAGCAGTTTGCCTAATTAGTCTGAGGTACTGTGCAATGTGAACCATACAGAGTTGTACATATTAGATCATGTGAATGCAACATCCTTTTGAAAAGCTTGCAAATATGTTCATTAAAAATGATGAAAACAAGTGCAGAGGATATGTTAAGTGTATCATGTTCAACAAGGGCCTCTGGCTTGTGTCCACACAATATTAATGAGCCATTGACCTTTTTCACAGCGAATGTAAATAAGTGCTTGGCTTTCAAAAGTTCTATTAAATCAATTACTCATCAGCACTATTCACTACATGGAGCCTAACAGCATTTTGTAGACTTGATTGAGTTGATCTACATAAAAATTGAATTTGCCTCAAGAAGCATTCATGCTTCGTAAGTGTGCTTGCAGACTGAGATGGGAAGGTGGTAAATGACAATACTGTGCAGCAATCAGAAAAGAGGATGCAGTAGTTTGCAAATTGTAAACTGTTTGTGTCCTTTTTGGAAAAAGCTCCACGACAATATAGCAAATACTGTCATGTTTGTTTATTTGCTCATTTGCAGAGATGTAAGCCAAAGAGAGGAAACACATCTGCACTTTTAAACCTGAACGGCAGTGTGTGTGTGTTTTCATAAATAATGAATTAACAATTCCTACGGAGGTTGACATATTTTTTCCAGTCAATTAATTGTTTCAGTATTAATTAGAGGTAGGCATAACATTGCACCATTAGTACAATTAGTACCATTTTATTACTTTTTCTGTTGTTTTTCACCTTCTGTGAAAACCAAAAGAGCCCAAAACACCATCAACTGAAAGCAGCTTCAAAATAAAGAGAAAAATATTCAAAAACCTTTTTTTTAATTTACCAGTTAGATAAAACTATGCACTGCGTTTGGAAAACACAAACCCACATAAACAAAATGCGAGCGGTTATAGCTGGTACCTAAATAAAGACCCATTGCAATTGCACACCACTGAATTGAGCAGCACCGCAATGTAAATGAATTCAGGGACATGAGTGGAGACTTTTCTTTGTTCTTGATGATTGTGGTTTCTGTTTTCACAGTGAATTTTTGGCATTGTGTCAATCATACAGTATTTTTCTTGCAGTGTGTTCTTTACTATTATTGGACTGCTACTTTCACCAAGTATGTAAACAGGCCTATGTAATCTGAGATGGACCTTGCAGTGCAGTCATTTTTTTAAATAGTTGCTATACTGACAGTTATTTTTGTCTGTGAGCGCTTTACCAACTGTGTGTTTGCACCTTTGCTCTTCTTCCTCCAACACCACACCTTTTTTTTTTTATATAACAGATGCCATGCTGCTGGTGGCGCAGAGGCTAGAGGGACCTTTCAACATTGAGTCTGTCATGGAGCCTATTGATGTCAAGATTTCAGAGGCCATCATGAATATGCAAGATAACAGTGCCCAGGTCTCCTACAGGGTATGTCAATTAGGTACATTTCTCTAAGAACAAAAGTAACACTTCAGACAGGCTGTTGAAGTCCAACTTCGTCACAAAATGAGGCAAAAGCTTTGCTGGAAGTCATACTGGGCTGTGACTAAGGTGTGGATTACAACACGTTCTAATTATGTCCAAATTTAGGTCTTGTATTTGAATTATATGTTTCAAGTTGGTCAGATAATCTTAGTTCAACTAACAGTAGTTAATGTGTTTCCTGTGTTTTACTGCATTTTTCTTTGCCCACAAAATTGTAGACAGAAAGGGGAAGAAGAAAAAAGTCTAGGTGGTTGTGAAGAATATTTTTCTGCCTACACTGAATTAGATGCCAGTTCCCATTCAAAACTAAATGCTCAGTTGCCTTTCCCATGCAGCAGATGCCGTTTTGTTTATGGCTTAAGTATATGTGGTGTTTTACCAGAAGCCCGTAAAAATTTAACTCAAACTTAAATAGCACTGGTCACAGCTCCTAGTCGGATCACCTATCAACATGGTTACCTCAACTTGACGTAAAGCACTGTCACACCGGTAGTCAGGGGTGAATCATTCACAAGACCTTATCCAAACAGTGTATTTTACCTATTTTCTGCATCCCAAGTAATTTAAACTGTTGACAGTTGGGTACCCATGTTCTTGTAATTGCAGGTCTTTCAAGGCTGTGGTCAGCCAAAACCCGCAGGAATCACTAGGTCTGCTCGTGGTGTTTCGGATGTGTTCAACGCCCGCTTCAGGCCCTACAGCCCAGAGGAGCGGCCTACCACTGCAGCTGGCACAAGCCTAGACAGACTGGTAAGGAGACAAAAGCCAATGCTTTCTGTTTTCAGACAAGACACTGCTTCAGTGTAAACATCATTTATCTTTTTGACTTGACACTGTTGATTAAAGCTGGTGATTTGCCATGGTAAGCCCCTGGAGCCGGAAATTAATTCTTTGTACTTGTCCTCCATTCAGACCTTTCTATCGATTTGTGTTTGTTAACGAATCAACAGCTTTACCCAAAGACGGCATGGGAAGGTGTGATGTACTGCATTCACTGCCCTTCTCATCCCCGTGCACTTGGCAAACAGAGAAGGGGAAGAAGGGAGATGGATAGATTTTTGTGAGGCTGACCATATCAATTCCTTCTTGAAGGCGCACCTTTATTTTCTGTCAGATAATCTGTATGTTTGTTCAATAGGGTCTTGATACATGAATTTCCATCTCAAAGAACCTTGAGACCTAAAATGCTGCATCGGGGTAAAGGTTAACATGGGGGTGGCAGTCCAATTTGGCTGAGAGACAGCTCTGCTTGTGTATTACTCCTGCAGCATCACTTCCTTTTACCCTTCCTCTCTTATACCTGGCCTTTTTCGCATTGAATCTTTTCAAAATGTATCTGCTATGCTTGTAATATTTAACCTTGAAAAGGGGAAAATTATTCAGTCTGTTTTGGTGAATGGCAGCCTCATTTCTCATAGTTTTTAAAACCTGCCAAATCGAATGTCTTAGTTCTCTGTGTGAGGTTAATAATAGGTTATTTAGTTAATGGGTACATAATTTGAAAAGCAGCCTTTTTTTGCCATCTGGCTCTTGAAATCCCCCAACAACAAATGAGCTATTTGTTTTATTCAGTCCTAATTATGTTTTTTGCACTTTATCTAATTCATTCTCGATGCATTTTTGATGTCTTATATACAGCAGTTGGCTTTTAAGCTTTATATGTCCGTCAGTGATTTCTCCCACCTACGCTGAATTAATTAAGACTTTCTGTTTCCCTGCCTTTATGCTGCAAACCAGAGGATTGTTTGGAATGCGATGCAACACAGTGTAAGGTTCAACATTTTATACTTATGTTTTTGCTGGGACCGTTATCTAGCACTGTTTATGCATTAACTGCAAGGAAAAATTATGGTTTTTTTATATTGTGTGGATGGGGATGCACAGGACTGTATTCAAAGCATTAGAGATTTCTAGCAAGCAAGCATTGGGACTTGTAAATCCCAGTGGTATGCAGCACTTGGTGTGCTAAGTGTCATACTCTCATTTTCATCTCACAAGGGATTCAATGTCAAATACTCTCATTAAAATGTTTCCTGTGATTTATAAGGTGCTCTAATGCAAAACTCTTCGAAGCTTGATAATGTGGTATATCGTGGCATCAGAAGTGTCAGCTGTTAAGCACAGCGTTTTACAGTTGAGTGGCTAACACCGCAGGGATTGTTGAGCACATGCCACGGTGTCCTCAGCTAGTCAAGATGCCTCTCCGAGATCCAACATAAACGTTCATCAACCGCCACATCTATTCGAGACACATCCTAGTCCAAAACTCTCATTGCTGTAGCTAATAGAGTCAACTCCACAAGGATCCCAACCAGTCAGCAAATGACCTGCTCCGTCACAGCTGACAGAAGGGAGAGCTGTGAAGACTTGGTGGGGGAGTGTTACGAGCAGCAGCAGCTATAATGGTACAGTGATACGGGGGCACCAGACTGCTCCCGAATAACTAGGCAATAAGCCTCCTTAGAGCTTCTCGCAAAATGGAGCTCAGTGGCAAGGGCTTATTTTTTGACATACTATTACTAAACCAGTTTACATGAACAGAAAATTCCATTATCAACATGCCTGAAGAATCCATGCTGATCTGGCCACAAAATGCTGCAAATCTATAATAGGCTGTACCATGTGTTGTTTGGCTTATGAAAAATAAAGAAAGATTCTTGACTTATCTTTTAGTTTGGTCCAACTCATGTCCATTGTTTCAGTTCAAAGTCAAAACTATACTTCCCACAGATATGTGTGGCTGGGGGAGGTGGGGGCGCTACCTCAGGAGTTAGAGTAGCTCATCTACTAATCAGGAACTTGGTGGTTCGATCTCTCGCTGCTCCAGTCTGCAAACTGAACTCTCAATGCGCTCACTGGAGTATGAATGTGTATGACTGTTAGATAGAAAGCACATAAATGTAGAAAATAGCGTTTGTATGAATGGGTGAAAAAGATATGTTGTATAAAGTGTTATATTAAGTTATGTATATACAAATATAAATGAACCAGTCAATTTACCATATGTTTGCTGTTGGTATCCTCCGATTCAAATGTGCATAATATGCAATATGCCTACTGAGCTATATTGACTCATACTGTGTGATAAAATGCGGGTCAGATTTTTCGTGGCAACTTGAGGGGAACCAAAACAAGCCCTCAAATTAACTCTGACATTTTCAATATTATTGTGAATTTGTTAACAAACACTTCCAGCATATATCGAGCAACATTTGCATAATTCAACCAATTTGATGGGCATATCCTGTCCTTTTAGCTTTATTTTAGATCTCCACTAATTCCCAATAGGGAATAGCTGTCTCTGCTTCAGTCAGTTGTTTAAGGAGACTTTGTCTGCCTCATGCTTGATACTGACCAGACAGACAATGTTTTCACTAAAAACACTAAAAATCCGTCTATAAAGGCGTGGGCTATAACCCAAGTAATTCAAGATCATTCATTTTAACTTGTGTTGGTCTGGTTTCCATTTTAAAATAGATGATGAATTTTGAGTTATGTCTGGAATGTGATGCTTCTTGAGACTGAGAATTATGTCTTCATTTGGTATATACTCAAGAACACCATATCAGTATACTCCTTTTTCCGTGTTTTGTCATCACTGTAGTAGTCCTGATCTGGTTTTAAACATCCAGGATCCAAACTGATCCAAAGAAATGTATTTTAATCTGCCCAACCTAGAATGTGATGCCATTATTCATCAGGCTTATTTCATCTTGCAGTTTTCTGTTCTTCCTGGGGCATTGTTTTGTTCTTGGACACCAGACATATGTATTGAGCAGTCAGCTGTGCAGTCTGATCTCATAAAATATGAGATTCCTAAAATGTCATTTTAGGAATTATCACTGCAATTTTTTTTTCCTTTTGTGTGTCTTTACACAGCAGGAGTGACATCCAAACTTTCAGTTTTTTCATGTGTCATTTCATGTCACAAAATAGAATGCAAAAACCTTAAAATGCACAGACATGAAGTGAGGAGCTATTTATACATAGTTCCATTTTAAACTAAAACATTCTGTGGAAAGATCCTTGTGTGAAGTCTTGCTTCAGTTTTTCAATGCAGCGTTGCACAAAAAGCCACTGCACCTGCTGTTGTTAGTAGAATGGCTCTCTTTTGTACCCGTATACCCTTATGCTCAGAAGCCTATTGATGCTGTTGTGATCTTTCCCATCTTTAGTCTTGTGAATCTGTTTGGTTTTGGAAAAAAGTTGACAGACAATTTGGAAAACATGAAGCAAGAGAAATGCTGGACAAATAACAAGTGGAAGCAAATTCACATACACAATCAAAGTGTGTTAATGCAGTTCATCTATTTACAGTACAATTTAAAAAAATCTATTAGTTATAAAAAAAAATTACCTGGCTGTATATTAAATATCAGGAGCTGATTGAAGTCCAGAACGTCAGCTTTCAGAAACAGAAGGTAAAAGCAGTAAAGTCCTTGCATCTCAAGGAATGAAAGTGTTTTGTGATGTCCATGAGCTCTAGACCTTCATTCAAGTATCACTAACAGTCCTTATCTTTAACATTGTTTTTGTTCAATTACTTTTGAGCATTTAAAAATTGGAGATGTATAAAATGGTAACAGTCATTTTATTAAAGCCTATGTAGTAAAGATGAAAGTCTGCTCTTAAATGACATCTTGATTGGTGGATTTGAAATCTACTGAGGAGGTGTGCATAAACAAAACTATAAATATTGTTTCATTGTCCAAATACTTTTGGACAATGACACAATATTGACACAATACACTTTTGATTCCCGACTCAGTTTACAGTGGTCTACCTTGGATGAGTGAATGTGTTTTAGATGTCTCATTCATCTACTGTGAAGTCCTGCATTTTACCTCCAGCTGTCAAACCTCTAACTGTGTAAAACTGGTTGTTAGCATCCAGCCAGCAATCTAATGTCGGCAAGCGAGACCATGTGAAACAAATTGTCGTAAAATGCATGAGTGGATCTGTGACAAAGTTTTTGTTTATTTGTACATTTCTACCTCCTGAGAAGTCTGATGTATTTCTGTCAAAGTTCTGCAGTTGAGAAAACAGCCTGTAGGTATGTGTTACAGTATTCCTGGTTTGTTAAATACATTTCACTGCTGAGGTTAGGTATAATAGATTTATATATGTAAATAGTTCATTATGAAAACTTGACTGAAAACATAGTACAAAAAGTTAAACACAATCCATTGAACTTAAGTTACCAGGACTTCTTTATAGCCTCTTTTCCACTAATACCGACTCAATTTTACTCAACTCGACTGTACTCTACTCGGTGTTATCGTTTTCCATTACAATTGAGAATCATGGGTCATTATAGCAACACAGTAGAAAATCGTGTGACGTCATTTTTATGTGACACAAATACAACAAAACAATGACGGACGTCGAGGCGTCGGTAAACTTGCTGTTCAGCTATGGCTTTTTGTCACTCTCGGGGACCGCAGTGTTGGTTTTTGTGCAGCCATCCCTCGTTGCCAGGTTTCAGAAAAGAAAAAGGTCTGATTTTTGTGAAGGAGTCGCTCTCATGACTCATCGAGTGATGACTGGCCAATCAGGTACTAAAAAAGTACCTTGTACCAGGCACTGCTACCTAATGGAAAACACTAAAAACCACATCGAGTTGAGTAGGTTCTAGTGCAAATGGCTGTGTTAAAATCAACTGTCCAGTAGTGTTTATGAAATAATCTCTTACCCTACACTGGATGCTGTAATGCTGCAGTGCTGTACCAAAATACATTTGTATCACAGTACAACTTTTCCTCACTGAAAGTTTGGTCACAATTCTCTTCACATCAAAGCAAAAAAGAAAAGAAAAGGAATACAAAAGCACAAACGTCAAACGATAGCAGCCTTTTGTAGCTCGGTAGAGTTGTAAAGCACTTTGGTCTTACTCCAAGATTTTTACAGTATGTACTGTATATATAAACAGAAACTGCTGCCTTGTTTTTACCTTAGTGCTTAGTGGTGTAAAGGTACAGCTAGCAGCTGTCTCCTGCCATCATTACTGTGGCTGCGTTTGTGTGTTCATCTCGCAGCAGGGACATGACTGGGTACCCTGCGAGAACACATCTTTGTTGTCCCACACACTGTTCTCGTTTACATTCTGGCACGAGATAATTACCCATGACAGTGACACTGCTCAGCCCAGTGAAAGTTGACAGCAGTTTAAAGTGTCCTTTGATAAGAACTTCTTGTTTAGATTCACTGCTAAGTTTGCGAGTCAAAGAATGAGGAAGGGATGGCAGGGAGTGCCTGTGTTCATTTCTTCTGTTGCCTATAGAGGAGCCTGGAGGAGCAGGCCCACCTCCAGCTCAATGAGCCATGACTGTTTAATTGCCTGACATTCTGTCAGAGCACACACCCTCAAAGCTCTGAGAGAAATGGAGATTTTAAAGTCAAAAGAGGGGATAAAGGCGCAACACACTGTCAGGCTCAGAGGTGCATTAAAGATAAGAAGCGGAGCTTTTAATTTGACATTTGTAACAAGTTTTTGTGCAGTTCAATTTAGTGTAGTTTTATAGGTCCTTTTTTTGTCCCCTTGTGTAATGCACAGTTCACAATTTATATGTATGGCAATATAGCACAACAATGAGTGCAGAGCACAAACAAGGCTAGACTGTAGAAAGAGCCAGTAGGGAACAATAAAAAATAAAATAAAGCCTTTGATCCATGAGTTTGTGCACATAGTACTGGACCCTCTTTTTGCATAGCTTTCAGAAGATGTTTTGGAAATATTAGAGATTATATTTATATATTAAATTAAATGTAATCCATGCACATAATGACTGATTATTAATAAATGAAAATAATTTAGCAAAAGAAGTCTTCCCCCTCCTCCCCATCCTGGAATTTGTTGAATTTTAAAAACACAAACATAATTTACTCTGTTTATTTACCACAACTCTCAGATTTGTTTGAGTTGGTTCATTTCACATAAGACAAGGTCATTTTGCCACAAGAATCTTACAAACGGAAAGTAAATCGCAGAGTAACAATAGACAGAAAAAAGGGGGGAACAAAATACCCTGTTCTGAACTTGAGCGCTCCCTTTTTTGCATTACAAATGGCACTTGTAAAATCATGCCTCCACCAAGATGTTTGTTTCTTCAACATTCCTTAATATTCAAAATCAGCAATTACTTTTTTGTTTTTTCCCTGCACACAAACAAAATAGCTTGATGAGTGCACACGACAAATGGAAAAGCTATAATTGTAAATAAATTATAGCTCCTCTTTTTCTTTCCTCTTTTTCCACCGCTGCATAGAGCAAATGTTTTTGAAAGCCAAAGTCAACAATCAACTGTGGCAGGTGACCCGATGACCGAGTGGTTAGGGAACATACCACGTGGGCAGCAACACCGCAAGCTGTGAGCTTCTGGTTCTGCGAAAATATACTTGTCAGAACTCCAGCATAAGTTGTATAATGGTTTCACTGTGATTAGTTGAAATCTAAAAACTAAATTCCCCAAAAGTTTGGTGAAATGTAAAAAGTGTGAAAACAGATTGCAATGATTTGGAAATCTCACAAGCCCATATTATATTCACAATAGATTATAGAAAACATGCCACATTTAAAAATGCATTTTGCTATTTCATGAAAGCTGCTAACTCATGTGTTTGAAGTGATGGCAGCAACATATCTAACAAAACTGGGATGGAGGTAGCAAAAGGTAGGAAAACAAAACAGCTGGAGGAGGTCACTAATATGATTTGTTATAAAAAGAGCATCTCAGAGAAGCAGTTTACCAATCTGCAAAAAAAACACTGTCAAACAAATTCAGAATAATGTTCAGTAAAATAAAATTGTTGAGACTGACTCCCGGTAATTATAATGTGCTTTGAGAGGATCATCCTAAACTACTGTTCTGGGCAGTCTTTGGTCCACCTATACGGGGAGCTCTGTCTCACCTGCAGCATATAAACAGATGTTTATGATGCTATTTGTTGACTTCAGCTCTGTATTTAATACAGTAATCACAGATAAACTAGCACTGAAGCTTCGCAGCCTGGTAACTATTCACTGTGCTCTTGGATCAAGGACTTTCCCACCAACAAGCCTCAGGTAGTGAGAATAGGGGACAGTACATCATCCACACTGGCCCTGATTACAGGTGCACAGCAGAGTTGTGCACTCAGCCCAGACCTCTTGACACTATTGACTACACTGCCACCCACTCTACAAATAACTTTGTGAAGTTTGCAGACGACACCATTGTACTGGGTCTCATATCAGATAATGATGAGGCTCATTACGGAGAGGAGGTCCAAACAACCTGGTCCTGAACACCAGCATGACCAGGGGGCTCATTGTGGGGTGACTACAAGGGGTCGACAACACATAACATGCTCCCCTCCTTGTACACAGGGAGGAGGTAGAATAGGTAAACAACCTTATGTTCGTGGGCATTCACATCACAGCTTGAATACATGTCACCTGGTAAAGAAGACCCAGCAAAGGCTCATTTTCCCCAGGAGCCATAAATGAGATGGGCTCCCCTTGAGCCTGCTGCAAACTTCTACAGAACCACAGCAGAAAGCATCCTCTGTCTCAGTATGTCAGTATAGTATGGCAGCTGCACGAAACAAGACAGAAAGCACTTGGCTTGGGCAGTGAGAACAGCACAGGGGATTGTGGGAAATTCTCTCACGGACATGGACTCAGTGTATGCTGACCGTGTCCAAAAGAAGGCCAGCTGCATTGCTGCAGACTCCACCCACCCAAGTAATAAACTGTCTGCCTTTTGGAAGAAGGTATAGGACCATAAAAACAAGAACCATCAGACTGAGGGACAGCTACTTTCCCGGAGCTCTGAACTCTATCACCCCACCCTACCTCGCATACAGACACACATACACACCTCACGCTTTAAAAGGCCGATACATGTGCTGGACAACTGCACTTTGTAACACGTAACTACAACACTACCTTATAATTGTTTCCCTATTGTGTATATTTGTTCATTGTGCCTGCGTCTTTTTAATTCTGTCTGGTTTTAAGCTAATTACCACACAGACTTTTGTTATTTGACTGCATAATGACAGTAAACAATCTTATTCTGTCGTCTACAATGTGTAATATCATGAAAAGATTCAGAGAATTGGGAGAAATCTCTGTGTTCAAAAGGGAAGGCTGAAAATCAATATCATGGCCATGACCTTTGGGCCCTCAGGCAGCACTGCATTAAAACCGGGAGTAATTCTATTGTGGAAATCTCAGCATGGGCTCCGGAACACTTCCAGTAATCACTGTCTGTGAACTCCGTTCACTGTGCCATCCACATTCGCAGTGCTGAAAGATTTAAACAGGTTTTACAGCAGCATATACTCTTATATAGTTTTCTAGGGAAGACCCTGCATATTTCAGCAAGATAAACTAAGACTAAACTACATACTGTATACTGCATCTATTACAAAAGTCTGAGCGATGAACTGGTCTGCCTGCAGTCCAGATCTTTGACCAGTTTAAAAGCATTTGGTGGACCATGAAATGGGGAAAACATGGCAAACACAACCCAGAACTGTTGAGCAGCTAGAATCCTATATTAGACAAGAGTGGGACACATTCCTATCCCAGAAGTCCAAACACTTGTCTCCTCAGTTCCCAAATGTTTACAGACTGTTGTTAAAACAAGAGGGGATGATACACAGTGGCCCACATTGGCCCTGTACCAACGTCTTTTAGACATTTACCATCAAATTCAAAATTGCAGGTTTTTAATGGTGAATTGTCTTAGTGCAGTCCTTAATGTTTATGATATATTTTTCTATGGCCTATACTGAAATAAATATGTGTTTATGAGACATGCAAATCATTGCATTGTATTAATGTTTTACACAGCGTCCCAACTTTTTTGGAATTGGGGTTGTAGTTTAGCATTTATACACTAGGATTTCTTGTTATTTCTGGATTAACGCACCCACTGACACCAATCTATCTGATCAGTGTTAAGTGATAGGACAACAAGGGCTACTTTGATGTGATAAAATGACTCTTGTCCGTGAAAGGCTTTAAAGTTTTTATCTGGGAAAGTTGTATAATGCTGATTGCCTTTCAGAATAACTATGTTTTTAAAATCATGTGCGGTTCATGCATACATGTCTTAATAAACCTAAATTTAACACCTTAAATTTAAGGTGAGCACCCATAAACATAGAAATGCCATGGTTCACTAAGAGGTCTAGGTCCGGGTCCCGCCTGTCCTCCATGTGTAAACCTGAAAGAGAGGAGGGAACTATGACAAATAATCGTTCTGCACAGTGAAGGTCAAACATTCCAGTGAAGTGACAGTAAGCAACACGCTGCCCTCACTCCAGCGTTACTTTGTTTCTTTTTTGTCCCCTGTGCTTTACAGTAGGTGGGAGGACATCAAGTTAAAAATTCTTCTAAATTCTTGGTTAGGTCTCCCAAAAAGAAAAGATGGTAGCACGGTGGATCGATGGCTGTCTAGAAGCAAGCAGGTTTTGCACTTGTGATTTTGTTTACTTTAGATGTTTAAATTTCCTCCCACTAAAGCATACAGGTCAATAAATAGCTATTAGGTGTGACAGTGTGATTGTCTCTGTTTGTTGGCTGTGTGACAAGTGATCTGTCTGGGCTCTTCTTCGTGCATTTAGCAAAATGCACGTGCTGTATCCCTGCATGATTCGAATTAGGAGCATATGAAGAATGTGAATGACTGAATAAAAAATTCAAAAGGCAGCTGTTCAGCTAGAATCTGATGATTTGTCTGAACTGCCAACTTGCATACTAAATCTCTTTTATGTGAAGTGGAAATGATGATTTAGCTTTTTTTGCTTTCATATGTAGACAAATGATCATTTACACAGTTAGCACATGAATAACTTGGAAAGCAAAACCGTGTATTCATGTGCATTACCTTTGTTCTTCGCATTCCTTACCATGTTCAGCGGAAAACACTGAGTAACATGCATGTGTGGTTTGTGAAGTCACTTGTCAGGGAAGTAAAAAAACATAACCACTCCTTTTAAAAAAATCTTGACCCTAGCATTATATTTCTGCCATCCAGGGATATGACAAGCCACTGAAACATTCTTGTTTTGGATACAGCCTAATGGAAGTAAAGTGGGCCTATCCACAGCTCCTTTCTCTGAGTTGTTTTATTTACTGACTCTTACCAAAGCCATGCAATTATGTAGATTCCACAGATTCTAGCATAACTGATACTTTCGCCGAGACCACACAAAAATAAATAGTCTGGCAGTGCATATGTGGCATGATACTCCAGGACACTGTTTGACCATAAACGCAACGATTTTCTAGGCGAGGGGTGGCACTCGTGCATGAATGTTTGAGTGCTTAAATTAAAGCCCACCAAATGAAAACTATAGCTTGTAAATCCAAGTCACCACATCGGCACCGCCTGACACAGATTTGGTCTAACAAACTGTAACACTCATTATGTGAAAATGTGCTTCATTAGTGACTTCTTGATGGCTGTTTTGGAAGACCACCTTAAAACGTTCACGAGTTCCTTTTTCCAACTAACTACCTGTACAGTTGACAGTTGCTGTGCGGTGGTGGCTGTTTGTTTAGAAAACAAAAGGGCAAACCAAAAAGAACCAAAGCAGACAACATGTCAAGTCGACTCTTTCTTCATGAAACAGCTGTGTTTACAGTTGGTAAGCTAAAAGAGGATGTAACTTTCATTTAGAAGCATGGGACTCTGGTTAGCTTACAAATATGTAAACATGTGGAGTTGCACAGCGTGGACATATTCTAAAATTTACGATGGGCAGAAACCTTTAGAGCCACTGGTAGATGTGCGTTGCACTGTATGTTGTGCATGTGCTTTAAGAAACTTTTTTTTTACTTATATGGTAAAACCACAGTCCTAAAAAGTAAATTTTTAAGCTTGGTATTAGTTTTGCATGTTGTCAAAGGAGAAAAAAGCAAAGCAGATCCGACCAAACCTGACTAACTTGGGTGGATCTGCTATGAGATCCTGTGATTTTTCAATGAAAGCTCCTCCCTTTTCCCAGAAAAAAAACATTTCTGTAGAAGAAGGAGAACAATATGTTTTTGAACTCACTGGTCACTTTATTAGGTACATTTGTTTAACTGCTTCTTAGACCAAATGTTTAATCAGGCAATCACATGGCATCGGCTCAGCACATTATGTTTAGAGACATGGACAAGATGACTTGCTGAATTTTAAACTGACATTGAGTGGTATTGGTCTGAGTTGTTCAGAAACTGCGGATCTACTGGGATTTTCCCACCTCTAGAGTTTACAGAGAGATTTGTCCAAAACGGAGAAAACATCCAGTGAGCAGCAGTTCTCTGGGTGGAAATGGTTTGTTGATGCTAGAAGTTAGGGGAGAATAACCAAACTGCTTTGAGAAGAAGGCAACAGCCACTCAAATCTGAATGCACAATACATCAAAGCATGAAGCAGATGGGTTACAGCAGACCACGCCATGTGGTCTTCTGCTGTTGCTCAAAGGATTGCTGACAAACTGAGGCTGCGTGGACTCGCCAAAATTGTAGAGTAGAAGATTAAGAAAATGTTTCGTGGTCTGATGAGTCTCAACTTCTCTTGCAGCATTTACATGGTAGGGTCAGAATTTGGCATAAAAAACATGAAAGCATGGATCCATCCTGCCTTCAATGGTTGTGGCCGGTGGTGCTGGAATGATGTGGGGTATATTTTCTTGGTGCCTCTTACTACCGACTGAGCATAGTTTCAACGCCAAAGCCTACCTGAGCGTTGTTACCAATATCACAAAGAAGGCAGTTCTGAAAGAAAGAGGGGGCTACAAAAGTAAACAGATTTCAACTCAGAGACTCGGCTGCATTATCTTAATGCTAATGTCATGGGGGGGAAAGCAGTGACATCTAGTAGAGCTCTGGGATGAGTTTACGTTATTTATATTCTTTGTCAATTACGTGAATTTGTTTGTCAGGAGTTGTGAACGTTGAAAAAAAATAATGAAGAAGCTTGTGGCGCTTTCATTGATTTAAAGATGAAGCACTTAGTTTGCCCTCAGTCACTCGGTTGATTCTTAGGCTGACAATATAAATTTGCGTGGGAAGGCAGAGCCGAGAGGAATGACACATTGCTGATATCTGGCTTGCGGCACCACTGTGGACATATTTATTCCTTGAAAAGAGCATTTAGTGCTTTTGGATCTATATGAAGGGTTTTTTTTAAGCCAGTCTGTGTGGGTTGTGGTACGTTGTAAATGAGTTTTTCCTCATCCATAGTACACTCTCGATGCCACATTTTAGGTCAAGATGACACATTTCAGATGACCAGTAACCACAAATCACAAGTTTAACAACAAGCAACAAGTTTGTTGCTCGTAATAGCAAAAATCTGACACTGTTGTGAGTGAGAGTGTGGTTCTGATTGCATGGGGCAAACAATACAGCTTTTGAGAAAAAAAGGAAGTTGTTTATGTAAATGTGTAGGAAGTAGAGGCTGCTTTGAGCACATCACCATCACTTCCTATGACTAAATTATATGTAAGATGAGCATACAGAGACATTTCCCATAGTGACACATCTCAATCAGGCTATCAGGCAACTGCAGCTGACAGTAATCCAATGCTTTATGACCTTGATCCTATAGCGATAAAAGAGACATTGCACATGCTGTATGAGGGCAAAAGGTGCAACAACCATAGAATACTTATCATCCATTTGTTACTGTTGTCATTCACAAGGCAGCACTAGTAATGTTGTCAACAGGGTGGATAGAATAACAATGCTGTGTCTCACTGTAAGCTGGGTTGAACAAAACTTTTAAGCTAAAAATATAAGATGAAGAAGCCGTTTCACCAGAGGGATTTATTCTTCAAGACAATTTCATAACAATCTTATTGCATACGTAAGTGCCTGTGGGTGTAGGACAAGAGGTATAGATATTTTATTTTGTTTTACTTTCTCCAAAGCCTGAGGTGGTTCAAATTAAATTTCCAAGAGGACAAACTGTGATGTGTATCATAATGTGAGTACGGGGCTTATCAAAGTTCAGAAAAGTATCATTTAGATTGTTTTTCAGGAGCCGGCTTAAGAGAAAACATAAATAATAAATAATTTGATAAACAAACTCAAAAAATACAAACTCAGTTCAGAAAAGATTAACCTTGGGCAGTAAGTCTTTAGGCATTTATATCTATATAAATGAGAATACAAAATGAGAAGAGCAAAGAAAATCTATACAGAAACTATGCAAACATGATCAGTGCTAGTCCAGTTTGTCCTCTTTTTACCATGCAATACTTAAAAAAAAATATCAAAAGGACATTTAGAGAAAACAGTTTACAAAAAGCAGCAATTACAGCTAGCGAGATAAAAATACTCTGTCCTGGATTATAGGTATTACGGTATTAAGATACTGCGTTGGCTATTCTGACCAAAGCCACAGAGTGCCGCGGTGTTGTATGAGAACATTTTATGTGACAAGAAAATCTCCAGTCAAAATTGTATTTTTTTTATTTGCCTTTTGAGCGTCTTAAAACAGCATGCTGTCCTCTTGTGCAGTCATTCATTTTGATAAATGTGGGACCTGACTCTGTTTGGCTTGCTGGTCATGCCACGATGGCCCAGATGCATCCATCTTTTAAGAGTAAAGGCAAAATATAAATATCAATAAAAAGACATTTAGACCACTTAATAATTTATCATTTTACTAAGCTTTAAATGATATACCGTGATCCTGTTTTGTCATATTAGTCTTCATTTTTGAACTTGGATACAGAGAGGAAATTAATACTGGCACAATAAGTTCTCCAAACCTTGTTTTTCACCACCTCTGAGATTTTTGCAATCCAAAATGCCAAACCGATCCAAAGTGATTCTCCTGATAATTTGCAGGTCTCAGAAATCCATTATTAACTGCTTGACTTTCTATGAAGTCAATTTTGTGACCGTTTTATCTCACTATGCTTTTAATATCCCACATATCCTTATTATGGTTTTCTGAGAAAATACACAAAAGCAGCATATAAAGGATCCATGTAATCCCTTACATCTGCAATCCAGTTGGATAATTGTTTTAGGGATCTTGGCCAGATGCAAAAGCACAGCTTGTCCACAAGTATATGCTGTATATACAAGTTAAAAGGTCACATTATGCTCCATTTTCCTGCAGTCTCAAATCGGCCTATATATGGCAAAGATCCAAACATGACCCACCCTCTGGCGTGGAGATGTACAAATTCCATTACATTTGTGGTCTAGCTTACAAAGATCACATACTTCATGCTACCAGATGGGTATAAGATAGTTGCAATGATAGATATGTCGTGAGTTTCTGCTGAATGTTGCAGTGACTGCAGCTGCTGTGGAATTTTTTTTTTTGTAGCTGCAAATGAAATTTACGAAACCATAAACATGGTTTATTAAACGAAGAGAGGCACAGGAAGGGAAGTCAGTAAAAGCCGCAGATATTGGAAAATGCATAGTATAATAAAAATGAGCGCATAATAACTGAGCTAAAATCATGTGGGGGGGGGGGTTTATACTTTTTGGATGTTATCATGCTGATAATCAAATTGCCCCAATAACTCTGTTTTACAGTTCATCCCTTTTTTAAGTTAAAACCAAAGGTCAGCCAGCCGCTATAATGCCAAAACAGTATTTTTTCCACAAACACTGATTTTATTTAATTCCTTCCATACATTGTCCATTTTTTCCCCCTCATCGACTAATGCTGGTGCCATAAAGGCTCTGCTACATTTCATATGTGTCAATTCATTAATGAGGCGCACTGGCCCCATTACACTGTACGCTGCTTGCATCTCTGGGGAACAGGGGTAGCAGGGGAAAGCAGGCTTGCCAATGATTGCTCTGTTTTCCATAGAGCATAGCTTCCCTTTAATCATCTGCCTTTTTCAAAGTTCGCCTGCGGTAGCCTTGGGCGAATCACATGCACAAACTCAACGCCGCTTCATCAATATTCTGTCATTTTTTTCCTCACCACGGGATCTTTGTGTGATACATTTTGCTCACTATGATAAACCATATTGCCTAACTGTGTAGTTACCATGGGACTGAGCAAATGGTTTGAGGCAAAAAGACTTAAAATGGGCCATGACAGTCCCGTTCAGTGACAGGATGTAAGTACAACATGAGCTACATCAATAAAGTCATTTATAAGGGAAATACTTGATCTTTGTGTGTGTGTGCTTTATGTGCAGAATCCAGTATAAACAAACCTAGATAAGGTTGGGCTTTAACACCACCTGTTTATTGACTTATGACTAATGAAGTCTTACTTCAAATGCCCCTAAAATCACAAAGGATACCAGCATCATTTTGTAAGACATCCTTTTTTTCTGTTGCTATTCACAATTTAATATAATCCACTTTACAAAGTGATCAAATCTGATAAATTTAGCCTTAAAAGACTAAAGATGTTGGTTTGTAATTATGCATCTTACACTTTTATTTTTGGAGACAGTTTTTTTTTCAAGGTACACAGAGATTCACTGTCACAATAAATTAAAGGCATGATGAATTGTTTCCTCTACAACTCTTATGAAGTATGTATAATGTTGAAAATAAAGTTATGCCTCCAGGGTGCTGCAGAAGCGAGCGCATAAATTCAGTTCAACTTTCAAAACTTAATTTTACAACATAGTAAGACAGCGTGGTAGCAAATCTGGTTTGACGCACTTATGCGATCGCATCAGTGCAATGTACAGTATTGAATTAAGGCAGGCGTTTTAAAATCAGTGTTTCGGCCGCAGTAATAAGTGATAAATATTCATTAGCTTTGTTTATTGCCCCATATCTTCCCCACAATTTCTGTCAGGTATATAATTAAAATGGATCACACAGCATTTACACTATTGTGTGAATGCCAGGCTGCAAAATCGAAACGAATGCAAAATAATAGCCAGATTTGTGCAACAATACAGTTTTACTTTGGTTCGTGTATTCGCTCTGAGGAAGCGGCATAGTAACGGCGTGACAGCGCTGTCACCAGGAGACGGGCTGCTCTGGTTGAGGCTTTCTTGGGCTGTCCATGTCAAATCATGTTTTGGAATCCTGCTGCAGCAGATTTCTACCAGACATAATCAGTTGTAATCAAGTTAAACGAGGAGGAAGTTAAAGAAAGTGCTGCAGCCCACAGAATGATCCTAAAAAACTTGATTTATCATGAGCATGTGGCATGTAGCCCAGCAGTCTGGGGGGTGCGGTGATGATATGACATCACTCCAATGTCATATCAAGCCACATAGCTTGTAAGTGGTTGTGATGTTTTCTAACCATGATTTGCTTTGGTGTACCATTTTCATTCGTGTTAGCACTGCAAGATAAACAGCAGAGTGATGTCTTTCTGGTCTCATCTATTGTGAAGTCACAAAGGGGAAACATTGTTTGCTTTTGCCCTCTGTTGATGGATATTGATTGGATGAAAACAGCCCACATCTATATGCAGTCTGGTAGTTACCTGCTCCAAGCAACACTGCCAGTCACCTTTGAGGCAAATGTTTCCAGACAAGGACAAAGCAGACACGACGATGTGGAGACAACTGCTACTCGAAATATCATCGCAGAGGTCATTTGCTTGATGTGCTTTAGGCTAACCACTGTTATTTCTACTGAATCATTTCAATAATATGCTAACAGTACGTTAAAGCCAGATGGCAAGCCTTGGTTGAGAGAATCTGCTGTTTATGAGTTGACTTGAACTGATGAGGAGGATTTTATGACATGTTGGACACCAGATTTAATAGTCATGTCTAGGGACTTATACCCACAGGGATTCAGTCCCCTGTGACTTGACACCATGACGGTTGATTTGTCAACAGCCTCACCGCAAGAGACTGCATTAGCTCCTCAGTGTGACTGGGTAAAAAATCTAACTTGATCACAGTTGTGATGAACACGCAAAGTTATTCTTACTGTGGCCTTCCTCCTTGTGAGAAACTATTTGGTCCGTCCTCAAATTGGTCACTGGTCAGGGAAAGAGACTTGTGGCATGGCCAAGGACTTGGTATGAGCAGAACCGACTCCCTGACCTCTGTAATTGAGATGCAGGAAGAATACTGCATTCGTATCAAATGAAAAACTATTTTAACGCAGACAGGAGGAGCAGTTGCCAGGGAAAATAAGTTGATCGAGGAGTTGTCTGCCCCTTGTGGTTTAGTGGGAAGACCTGCTGTCGAGTCTATGATTAGATTGAACGCGCACTAATTTAGTACAGACTTGCAGCAGATGGATACGCGCCGTGTCAAACAGTGACGACAACCCCAGATATGTGCTTATAAAAAGGACTGGTTGTTAATTAAGCAAGATAGGTCCTTGTTACAGAGAGAGAGAGAGGAAAGGAGATGTACCAGCTGACTGAAAAGCCAGGGGACACACTCTGCACAGGTCAGCTTGGGGAGCACTGCAAGTGCAGTGTGTGTGCTGAGAGCAAAAGTTATGTAGTCTGGCCGCATATTTCTTTTTTACCGAAAGGCACATGGCACGTCCAGACATCATTCCACGGCCAGATAAGAGCTTAGGGCCCTGACATTGTGCCGTCACTAGGAGTGTGACTGTAACTTCAAAGCCAGCGACACGTCAGCTTTTGATCTGAGAATAGGCAAGGGCGTCTGAAAACCACTGGTCAAAGTATAGTTCACTCACATTTCTGTTCTGAGCTGAAAGATGGCACACAGCTGCCACACTGTTAGAGAACCACGAGAACTTATGATCTGCCTGTCTGCACACTCAGCTGTGTGCACAGAAAAACAGCATGGGTGATAAATATTGTAAGAAACACTTTAAGTGTGTGCAAACACAAAGACTTTAAGCCCGTTAACGCCGGAATCTCATATGCTCATATGGCTGATTTTTGGAAATAATTACTCTCTGTAAACATTTCCTCATGTTTGTCCACGTGAGCTTGCCAACAGCTTTTTACAGCGAGTAAACACTGTATCGCATATCCGGGCTGTTTGGGCAGATTTCATTTGAGGTGAAAAAGGCGAGTTTAAAGGTGAGGTTATGTTTGGATCATAGCACGCTAAGCTGTGTGAGCTGTAATAGATTACAAGCTACTTTCCATTGCTGTTGCTGAATTTATTTTCTGTGGTTTGGTGCTGTTAAACTAAATCTCTGTTTACCTTTTCTTGTGGAAATAAGAGCCATAAAGAGACAAAAAGAACTGGAAAATTAAATAAATGCATGATCTAACTGCATTGCACACACACACACACACACACACACACACACACACACAGTGCTCGTTAAAATTCAAAATAATTAAAATGAAAGCTTGGATAAAATGATTCAATACAGAAAGGATAGAGAAGACTGGGCTTATTCTGTATATCAAAGTCGGAAGACACCAGAGGCTTTACCCACAAATCTCCTTTGAATGGGAGCTCTGTTGTAAGATCACGGGTCAGCTAGCCATGAAACTTTCACTTACATTTAGAACTAAAGCAAGACAGAAAAAGACCAAAAAGAGTGGGGACCTTGCAGAGTCACAGCGAGTAGGCAGAGAGAGAGAACAGCGCAGTGAAGAAATATATGGTTCATGACAGGAAACAGGGCAACGGGGTAAAAGAAGAAAAAAATATGTCTGAGGAGGAAAGTGGAGAGTTGACAGTGGTGCTGCAGTGGTGCTGCATACATGATTAAGCTTCAAGGTAAATATAATTATATATTTTTTTTTGTTTAAACTAAGGAAAAAATGTTTAAAAGATAAACCTGGTGATGCTCTTTACTTTATTATTGTCATCAAATTCATAAAAAGATCCTAACCTACAAAAAGGTTATGAATAGTGATCTTGAAGCCAAATCCTGATTTAGCTTATTCATTTGTGCAATGTAGCTCCATTGTATTTTTTGTTTGTTTGTTTTTATTTTAATTAAGACATATTACCTCACCATACAATTGCACTGGGCAACATGTATCTTAAGAGCAATAAACAGGGCCCATTTATTGTGGATGTATATATACTGCATCCTGCAGTCGCAAGTACCCGTTCGTGCACCAAACGTGGATTAATCAGCCACTTTAAATTGTGCTCAGCAAATAAACTCCTGCTTGGGAAACATTTGTAACTTCCCAGGGCCCAGTTGCTGTAAGAAATTCATAAGCCTCTTTTAAAAGTTAAACTACATGCGTTTACATCTCCTGAGTAACCAGCGGGGGAGAGGATAAATGCCACATGCACAGCTGGGAAGTTGGGAAGTATTGAGAGAGTGAGGGACCAAGTAACACCTGTTTGGTTTTGTGCCGTTCATGCATGCAATATGCATTAAATGTATTATACACAACGTATTTATATATTCCAAATATATAAGCTGCCATGTCAGCTGTTACCTGTATATAATAATAAGCTTTGCTAGATTCATAATAACACTGCTGTATAGTTCACTTTTGTTTCCCCAAATTTAAAGGATTTATCTTAATTCAATATTAGAATTAATAAACTGTTACAGTTCTTAAAGAAACATTTAAAGACACGCATTTGCACACTGTATCACTGGCAGATTAGTGAATAAAGATACAGCACTGTACCTGTAAGTAATATATAATATAGATGATATGATGCATGAAACATACATCCCTGCAGGATTAGCCTCTAAGACCTTTATAGTGCATATAAAGAATAGGAAATATATGCCTATATATCTATATATAGTACTTTTTATTTCAGTGCAGACAGTATATACACTGTATATTCTATATTATAGAATACATAGCAAATATATCATTGCAGGAGAAGATGGTTTAATGGGTTTTCAAATGGCTCATTTAGCTCTGTTTATTTAAATAATTATTTAAAACATGTTTTTTAATGAAAATCAAAAGCTACGTTTCTGTCATATTTAAACCATTTAGAAATTATTCAGAAGAGATCATTCAGTGGAAAACATCTGTACAGTTAGCGGCGTTTGAAGATAAGTCTTTTTAGCGGCACTTCTAATATCTTAAGGTCCTTGTGTTTTCGGTGTTTTTATATGGTCCTTAAATTTAGAAGTTATTGAAGTCCTGGGACTGAATAATAATCTAAAAATGAATACGGCTTGCACTTCTATTGAGTAAATGCTTCTATCAACTCCCTCATCAGCCCTTATTATAGATTGTAGATATCTCACACTAATGCCACCTTTAGTGTCATTAGGAATTGGAGCAGCTATCACATAGCATGATAATAGTCATTTGTTAGGATGTCACTGAAAACAAATGCTATGTAATATCCTGATGTGAGGCGCCGGGGAGGTGCTGTGTCTGTGATCTTCATTGTGATTTTAATGAGAATGTCAGTGCTGTCAGTAATAGGTAGCAGATTATAAAAAGAATCACACATCTCCGCTCTGCTTCCTCACATACCATGGGGACATGCGTTTCTTCTACACCGTAGACGTCTATTGTGTGTATGTGTCTGCGTGTGTGCTTTTTTTGTCTGTGTAATTTTGTCTTCCATTAGGCTTTCTGCTGACATCTGTTTGGATGTCATGTCTCCCATCTATGTTTGGCCACATGGAGCTGAACTTTGATGTTAAAGAAGCTTCATTAGCAAACATAATTAGTTTCAATTTGCAAGGTTATTTTGTCACTTTCATTTCCTCCCTGGATTTTTCGTCTACTCACTTTCATCTCACCAGATCTCAAAGACATAGTGCCATCTAGTGGCCTTTGCGGTTGGTTGCATTCGAGGGTTATTTGTTGGAGTGGTAGTATTTGTTCATAGGCAACGTGCAGTGAGACGAGAGGCAGACGTTTCTCAGAGGCTTGTTTCTAATTGTTTTAAGTTTGCAAAACCTTTCCCTTTTTGCAAACTTAACACAGACTTTTTAGGGGGTTTTTTCAGTTCATGAAGCTTGCAGATTTTTAAAATTCTGTTTCAAATAGGATAATAAATTAGCTGCTGCTTGCAACACCTTTTCACTTGCATCCACATGAAATAATGGCCACGCAATACTTGATAGAGGTATTAATCGAATATTTTCATATCAAAAATGTGTCATTCCTAGTTCAGTTCCCACTTTTTCCACAGGTTCTGGTTTTTGCCAGCAGATCCTGAGGAAAACTGTGAATCTCACTTGTTAGACTTAACTTAATGTATGAGGTTTAGTCAAACATTGCCAGTCAATCTCTTGTATTGAGTGTAGCCTCGACCCTCTGGGCAGTATCAGAGCTGCTCAAGTGCTTTGGCATCAGTGTGACAGGATTAACACATCAAAAGCAGTGTCAAGGCCTACAGCAGCGTCACACAGTCAGTACAGCACCTTTCATGTTCTGCTCAGGTTCACTACAATTTCACGTAAGCCAACAGCAAGTCAGACGGAAAAAGATAATGGGGCCAACCTGCTGCTATCAGGCTTTCCCTCAGCTTCAGTGAAATATGTCAAATTCTGCGTGTTTGATGAAAGATTGGAGTTCAACAGGCTCAAGTCAGGAAACGATATCTGACTTTGTCACATGGCTGGGATGCAAAGGAGCATTTATGTCTGGCATTCAGTTTGAAATGATTGCTGCAAGCCTGCATAGTCTTACTTTCCATGATGCAAACATTTGATAGTCAACAGAGAAGGAAAAATTAAACCCAAATCGTTTGGTACGAGTTCAAGAGCAAAGATGTCTTCCTGAGGTTTATAATCAGCTTGTTAAGGTGTGTTAGTGAGCAAAAGTGAAATGCTTCTCTACCTTTTTCACACGAGATGCATCCAGAGTAACAGTAAGCTTTATTCATTTCACTCAAATGCAAAATTTCAACCTGCCATTTCTCATCCACTGTGTGTCAGAAATGTCTTAGTTTAGTTTGGTGTTTGTATTTTCTCTCAAATGATTTTAGAAGCACATACTGTCGTTAGTAACACTGTGTGATTTGGCTTTTTAATGACTAATCATCACTGTCAGTAATGGTAATATTTTAGGAGCTTTACCTTACAATATAAACCACCTTGAGGCAATTGTTGTTATGATTTGTTGCTATAGAAATAAGAAATAGGAGCATTTGAGAGAACGGTCATGTACTTTTTAGAAAAACAACACATTGCCTTTTTCATATGTCATACATATATTAGGAGACATAACGTCTTATTCACTTCAATTTGTGTAATTACTTGAGTGCTTTCACAGACATTTTCTCTTTAGCTGCTATTTTTTATTACATTAACTGTGCAGAGTTTTTAGATACAAAAAGACCGTTTTGAAATGTAATAAATAGCTTATAGCTGTTAATAAACTCCATATTAATGTGCAATAAAATGTAATTCAGTAAATATTTCTGACCATCTATTCTTGTAGGTACTGCTGGACACGTATTTTGTTTGATATTTGGGGCTGTGATGTGAGGAACTGAAGTGAAACTGATTTTTCTGTATTAATGTTACATTGTAAGCATATAAAAACATCAATAATCCCTGAAACTGTATTTATGATATGTATGATCCTTGATTGGAAATTAGACTTCATGTACTTATACAGGAGGCTTTTTTCCTATCTCACAATGACCCCTGTCTTTGTGTAGGTGGTTGACATAAAAGAGAAACTAAAGGACTTTAAGAAATTTTGGTCGAACCTGCCTGAGGCGATGTGTGTAGAAGACAGAGTGACCGCTGGAAATGCCAGCGAAGAGGAGTGCTGGAACGGACACACCAAGGGCAGGTAAGGGCAACAGAGCCCGAAGCTAATGCCAGCTAACACAAAAGGTTAGAAGTCCAAAGTCTGTTCAACCTGCTTCATATTAAGAAGTCTAAGCCTAGAATTGAAAATCAGATTATGTGCTTTCACCTGCTCTGCAAGAGCTTAGCATGCGTTTTGATTTGAACTAAAAGTAAGCTGTTGTCTTAAACATTATAAAAAAACCTTTTCTATGTGGTTTTAATTCATCTCGTGTAAAATATAATTTGCTTCCATGCTTTTTGAATTTGGTGGCATATTTGTGATATTGTGTTTTTCTTCTTTTTCTTCTTCTTTTGTTTATAAATGTTCAACCAGCATCTAGCTCCATCTGTTATTTTGGTTTCATTTTAAAAAGCTAACATTTGCATTAGGGCTCCAGATCCCCCGGCCGTTACTGATCTAACTGAGAAATCGATTATTGCTTTTAATCATTATATCAACTATATGATTTTGAATATTTTAAACTTCTTTAAACGTTTTAATTGATATTCAGTGCTATTTTCTGTGGTAGAAACAACAATATCAATTAAAGAAGTGAAATGTTGCCTCTTTCACCTTAGCGAAATTTCAGACGTGTATATTTTCCAGAATGATCTGGACTTATGGAGAACAAATGCTGCTGTGTCAGATGATCTGTGGAATGCCATCACATGACGACCTGCCGCTTATTCACGAACAGGAGTGCATTCAGCTGACACGTTTTCCCGAGAGAAATATGTCAAAAGAATGTCAGAACATTACCCTACACGACTGGGTCAAATGTTCATTTTTCCAACATTGTTGTTACCTCAAAGAGCAATTCCCAAGTGCTGTGCTGGACCCATGACTCAAAACATTTATGGAATTCGACCATGTTTAGCCTGTCTCTGTTTTTGTTGAGTGAATGCTTCTGATGAGATTTCAGAGAAAGCAGTCTATAACAGCTAAACAAAGTAAATGTTTTCTTTGTTTAGCAAAAAACAGTATCAATGAAAGCTGTTTTTTTTTTTCTTTTCTTTTTCCATCAAGGTACTTTCCTGAGGTCCAAAAGGATGGCCTTACCAACCAGGTGAATAACCCTGAAGTGGGTGTTGACATCACACGTCCAGACACCCTCATCCGTCAGCAGATCATGGCTCTGAGGGTGATGACTAACAAGCTGAAAAATGCCTACAATGGCAATGATATCTACTTTCAAGACTCAAGTAAGCCATTTGCCATTTCTGTCATACACACAAATAGAACAACTCACTACTAATAAGCTGTCTGCCTAACCTTGAAGCAAAGGTGATCAGCGTCGGTAAAACTGCAAGCAGAACTAAAGGTGCAAATAACAAAAAGTGTAGAATAATAAAAATAATAATAATAATAATAATAATAATAATAATAAACAGAAACAACAACAAAAAATCCTTATCTTCTGCCAGGTTTATGAAATTTTGAGATGTCACACTGAGTGTGCAAAATCACGTTCTGTTTAACTGTACAAATGACACAATTATACTGATAAACAAAAAGTAAAGAATCACAAGTAAATACACACTGCTAAGTTCATTTTAGCCACTTGGGGGCAGTAGAAATAGGCAGACACATTTTTTTTAAACATTTTTACTTAATGTCTACTTAATGAATAAAAGTTTAGCATTGAGTCTAATTTAAGAATTGTTTTAAATCTCTCATAAGTTGATGAGAAATATATTTGAAGCTAAATGCTTGACTGTGTTAACCAGGCAGTGTCTGTTTATTATGTACTGTTGGGCATATGTGTAGTGTGTATTTATTAGCATATTTGAACAACACTGAGTTTATGATACAACGTGCTGACCATAAAATGAAGACAATTTAAGAGACTAAAGGAAAACAGAGAATGACATATTTCCCACCAGGTGGGCGATAATCATGTGATATTTAAACCCTTTAATTTATACATGAGAAAGTTCCACAGTGTCTGCTGGAGAGTTTGAGCAATGTTACACTGCTATTGCAGCGCTGTGCTCATTCTGGCTTGTGTTACGGTATTGCAGGCGATGAAGGCAGTGGCTCAGGCAGTGGCAGCGGCTGCACAGAGGTCTGCCCCACATACATGGACGGTACGGCTGCGACTGAAATCCCCGTGGTGAGAGCCGACCGGAGCGGGCCTGTGGATAACTCTGCCCCGCTCTGTGCACCGTCTGTAGCACTGCCAACCGTGCTGGCCCTTTCAGCCTTGGCACTTCAGCGACAGTGGAGATAATGCTAGAGGAACAGGCTAAACATGGACAGCAGGGGGGTTTTTTTCCTTTTTTTTCCCTTTTTTTGCAGTTTTTGTATTCAGGCAGATTGGAGCAGACAGCATTCAGACTGCCAGCTTCAAGGCAAGAGGAGTCTGCTCTGAAAAAGAGAGCAGTCAAGCATCATGAGTTCCCACTTTCCCAAAGATTGTGCAGTGCCATCCTTAGACTTGATATGTTTTGGCATCACTTCACCATCTAACAGCGATGCCGCCCCTACTAACTCTGCTTCTGAGATTTTAATAAAGGTATTATTGTAGGTCTTAATGTGGAAAAATATAACACGCACTTTGATTGTTTTGATTTTTTTTTTATTGCAAAAAAAATAGTTTATTGTGGGTTGGAAAAAATGTTGAGAATGTGGTCATTTTATACACATATTATTTTTTTTAAAGCAAAGGATCCTTTGATTTGATCTGAATGGAACATGTGGTTTTAACTGACACCTTATTCCATTGTCATGAACTTACGTGCCAATTATTCATTTCTGATGAGAAGCAAAAGTATTTATCAAAACATAATGCTGTCATGTTTATTTTTAGATCAAATGCAGCTTCTAAATTGTGTTTCACAATCACTTTAACTGTGTCATATGGCAAGATTGTAGTTAACTATGTCATGGGTTGGTTATGCATCTGCACAGCTTTTAGCTATTCTCTTAAAAACCTTTCAGCAGCTGCCTTGTCCTTAAAGTCACTGTTAGGGTTAAGATTGACATTTTATATACTAATTTGCCTTGCAGCAAATTCATTATGTGCAAAAATATTCTCATATCAAACTGGATCCTTAGGCTTCAAGAGTAGATAGCCTGGACAGATTTATTATGGAGCAGTTACTCACATTTAGAGAAGGTGCCGCTAATATATGGGTTATGCTGTCAAGGTAGATGCTGCCTCTGCAGCGTTGTGGTGTGCATGTCCTGGTATAAAATATATTTATACCGTGTCAAATATTGTGATTGATAATATAATTAGTAAGTTAAGGGTGGCACAATGGGTCTCATGCAACCACTAAAATGTAAAAATGCAAACCACTCAGTAAAGGAATAGTGCCTAAAGCTAATCAAATACAAATGTAAAAGAGGTGTTTAAGTGCTGCACACAAGTGTTCTTCTCACAGCACAGAGGAGGTCATGTGAAGTCACTGAGAAGCAGGATTATGTTCTTTAACTGTGTAAATGGACGTTTACCATTTTGCACTCGAAGACGATTACTATCAGTTCTTGTGCTGCTGTAACCTCGATGTTAATTTACAGTAATTGGGGCTTTTAGCATTTTCAAAAAATACTCTAGAAATATTTACAGTGTTTTGAGATGATTCATTAATACTGTAAATGTTGTTTTTCCTCTATTTTTAAGGTTCAGTAACCAAAGCATATTCTGTGTGTAAATGAACGCTGTAGCAGCAAAACTAAAATACTGTGTGACAGTATTAACAAGTTGAAATTACAAATTTTTAAAAAAGAAAGAAAATTATATATATATATATATATATATATATATATAGATGTATATTAGCACAGTTGTAAAAGGTTATGGAAATATTAGGAGAAGAAGCAGCAACAGCACATAGTGGTTACTGGAAATGTAAAGAAAGGGTCTCTAAATTTATCTGGAAAGCTTGAATGGTTGTGTCTGCAGCACAGACAGGCTTGAAGCCGACCACAGTCACCTGTGAAATGAGAATCTGTGGAGACTGGACAGAGCTGAATGCTTCAGTGAAGCTCCTCACTAGAGCGTACTTACGGAGAATGTGAGAGGCCTGGCCGTGCTGAGGGGGGCGGACAAAATCAGCCTGTATGTACGTCCACTGTTCTCTGAGAGCCCGACAGGTTCATAACCAACAGGCCTGCTAAGCTTACATTTCCAAGGAATTAGCCTGTATTAAGTCCTTTGCAGCATATCACTGAATATTTGTTGAGCTTTTTCTTGATTTCATACGAGTCACTTTTTTTTAACCCACATTTATTTCAAGAAATATAGAGGAAATATGTCAAAGTTTCATTTAAAATGATCCATTATTATAAATTTTGATCTCATAAGATGCCCTTTTTATTGTTTTGTATCACTGAACTTTTAATATTTTTGCAATAAAATATTGAAAATGGATGTATGGTCAGAGAAATTATGACTCAAAAAAATGCTCAGTTTGGGTTTTTTATGTTGTTATTTCTTTGTTTGTTTTTCAAAATTAATGCATTGCTGTATGATTTGAAAACTAATGAGGAAAAGTTTCTATGGGGTTTTAAAATAATTTCAAACTGAGGTGTGAAGAACTAGTTGAGCAAATATGCCTTACTGTTTTCTGGTGCAATTAAGATGATTGCATTTTTGTTTTATTGCTGTTCTTGAGAATAAATTCTTATTTTAAAAAAACCCAAAAACAATTTGTAATCATATATGTTTTATATATATTGATGATTGAGATGGTAAATCAGGCTAAAACTGGTTAAAGTAGAAATGCATTTAATTAAAGACTGATTTAAGAATGCGAGGTACTTGGTAAAACAATCGTGTGAATCATTTGCTAACATGAAATTAGATGTAACAGCTAAAACAACATGCTATTCAAAGACAAGATTATTATTCTGCTCTTCTTCACAGTCGTGACTGCAGACAGGGTACTCCATTACTATGAGGTATGTTTGAGCACTCAAGCGCATTTCAGAACAACAGGTGAAATCTAGGCTTCTTCTGTGTACTTTCTATTTGTGAAATCAGCTTTTATCAGAGGTTCAAAGCCTCTGTTTCTCCGCTGACGCAGGTAGAGCACAAAGATAAGGAGAAGCACCAGGAGACCGATGAAGATTCCTCCCAGAGTGGAGCCCAGCACAAAAACAGCCGGTCCTCCATCTGCATCTGTATAGATGAAACAGGAGATGGAGATGTTTGCTGAAACCTTTGCAGTAGCAGGATAATTGAATATGAATGAAATCTGTAAATAAGAAGACATTTGTTCCAACATAACAAAAAAGGGTTTTTTTTAGGTCGATGAGCCAGCGCCAGTGATTCGAAAGTGGTCAGCAGTGAGTTGATATTTGTTTTGAAACATGCAATGTTGCCCTGTTTTATTAGTGCTCACTGAAATGCCACACGTGTCTGTGGGGTATATATAATTGAAATATTTTGCCGCAAAAACTCTCTATTAAAACCATAATCTGTCATTTTCAGACTTTGGTCTTGTGCAGATCATGTTGGTTGTCTGATTTAGAAAATTCTCTACTCTTCTTTACTCTTCATGCAAACCCAGGCTAACTCTTTGCTTCATGCACACTGTACACACTTGAGTACAATCAATCTTTTCTCAAACACCAGTAAGAAATTACATCAATTTTCCAAAAATGTCCACCTATCCCACCGATCAAAGTTCTTCTTTCACTATTTGCTCACCATCCAGGGAAATGGCATAAGAATATCCCAGCTGCTCAGATGGAACATACACTTCCTCATTAGTAATGGAAGGGAAGAAGGGAACCATGTTGTAGTCTCTGTTGTGTCCAATGGGGGCCATCTCATCTGGGAAAGTGGCGTTGGATGGAACAAACCTTCTCATCCATTCATCAAAAATGGCATCAGTGAAAGCATGGAGCACCTGCGAAGTACAAATAACAAATTTCATTTCATTTTTTAAATGAAAACAAAGTGTGTCAGAGATTTTTTATCAGAGGAAACCACTGAATTAGGTTCTCACCAGAAAGATGGGGTCATTGGCTGCAGAGTGAGCCAACGAGCTGGTTCCATTGAGCAGTGAGTGGACAAGATTGTGAAGGTTGTCAACGGTTTCGTCCAGTTCTCCATCTGGTTTGTCGTACCCTTCAAGAGCATTTCTGTGAGGTACAAACAACAGCATTAATTTATTTCTTCTGTGAAAGAGGTGGTATAAATTTAACATCATTAACAATGCTGAACACTCCACTTTTACCTAAAGCTAAAGGAGGAGTTGGTGAAATAGGGAGGGCTGTCAAAGTCCCGAATTCCAAGACAGCTTCTGACGTCAGTCATTGTAGGCAGAGTCCTGTTGCCTTGCCGGATCATCCCTCTCTGTATGAAACCTTCACTGGTGCCATTACAAAGGGTCACGAGACGATTGTAGTCGTCGAGACTGGAAATAAATTAGATACATGTAAAGAATTTAAATGTTTCACCAACACATACCATGAACATTCGTTAATTGGTTACACATTTTTAATACAATTACTGACAATTATTTCCCTCCAATCAGTATTTTCTGCTGACCTGTTACACACCACCCCCCATCTGGAGAACCTGGACTGGTTACTGATGAGGAAGGGGTTGTCTGGGTTTCTGCCTCCCAGCAGAGTGTCAGTGCACACATCACACTCACTCTGCCCTGTGGCAAAGTTCCAATATGGGATTGCAAAATTCTCATTGCCAGTAAGTCTCTGCAGAAGAAAAAGAAACACTCGTGTTTGTATGAAAAAGTATTGCTAAATCAGCAACATGGCTCTTTAGGGATGTTTTATAAGGCCAACTCTCTCTCGTTTATATTTTATATATATAATTTTTAGGTATACCATTGTTTTTATTTTTTAAGTATGTCTTTTTTTTAATGCATGAGAAGTTTAAAACGTCTTTGGGAAATATTGTAAGAATGATTTGTCTGTCAATTTTTCACCAAAATGTTAGTCATCAGTAAACTTATTGAATATAACATGCATTAATCGGAGCATTATCATCAGTGAATTTAAACAAGAATTGTGCACGCAATTTAAAAATCTGATGAGATACCTGGAGTTCTCTTTCCAAACTCAGGAGGTGATACCTGTGCCAAGTAATGAATGCTGGCCCTTTGTGTGAGAAATCAATGGCTTTGAAGGGACGACCTGGACCTGGAGGAAAATGAATTGTTTCATTAGCTCCTTTTTAGTATCACAAAACAGTTCTGAGCTTAATAAACACTATATCTAATGCCTAAATATATGTACTTTATAACAAATATATGACAACATAAAACAAAAAGTTAAATAAAAGCATTCCTCTTATCAGTTTATATGTTACAGAATGTTTGTAGTTACAGTAAAAAAGGTCTATATTTGGAATTTGTCAAGCTTCATTAAAATTTCATTAAAAAAAGGAGAATCTGCATAGTATTTGACTTATTTGATCAGTTCTAATACATATTTCTATTGTCATTATATTCCTGAAGAATAAAACCCACACATTTAATGGTTGTAGTGGTTTTGTGTAAATATGACCATGATGGTTTACCAAGAAGAGTGTCTCTAACAGAGTAGTAATGCTGCCAGACAAAGAAGTCATAAACGGAGATGTTGGCAATCTGTGGCTCGGTTCCATTTGGTCCGAGCAGTCCGAGCCAGTGCTGGGTGGCGATGATGTAGTCTGGGTGGATGCTGCTCTTGGCCAGTTCCAGAGTGTCCAGGAACTCTTGGAGCTCTTCAGGGGTCAAGGAGTGGATATTCTTCCGCACGATGGGAGCTTTCCTCTGGTCACAGTTTGGTCCGGTCCAGCCAAACTTGCACTGGCCGCAATCATAACCTGCAAAATTACCTGCAACATAAAGAGCAAATTAATTGTCAAATCGTGCAAGTAAGTAAAGTTTATTTATAAAGTGCTTTTCACAGACATGTAGTCACAAAACACTGTACAACAAAATAATAAAACCTAAAAATGCATTTTAAATGCAAAAGATAAAAACAGTTACTACTGCTAAGAATCTCAACAGAAGGCCTTATTAACTAAAAAGCAGACGACAGACGAGGTTCAACACAACCCTTTACCTAGTTAAATCTAAGTCTACTTTAATCGTTTACGGATTTAACTTTTCTTATTTATGTAAATAAGCTGGTCAGCACCCACCAGTACATCTGCAAGTCTGATTGAAGAATTTGGTCGGCCACCTCTCTCTGTCATCAACATTCCTTAGTCTGTACGGTCCTCCCCAGGGTTTGGTGTCGACTCGAACAGCAGTGCAGCTTCCTCTTCCCGACAGTGAGCCACACACATTGGCAGGGTCTGAGCCCAGAGCAGGGCAGCACTGCTTAGACAAAATCCCCTCCACTGTGCAGCACACTCGAGGAAACTGAGCCTCTGACAGGTGAGGGCCAAAGAGTAAACAAAGAAGACCAAGACCCAGAGCAATCATGATATATCACCTGTATGTTTCTTTCAGTCAGCAGTGACAAATCAGCTTGTAGATCAAATCTCAGCTGTAATACGCTCAATTAGTTACCCCAGAAGAGTGTGGAATCTCACTCTGCTACGGTTCCTTGCTGTGTATCTTTGAATTAGATTCAGTGATAGGTTTAATATCTACAGAAACAACTCCTGCAGCCAAATCATGTTGTGTTCCAGTTGCCTCGATGCACATTAAGAAAGCCTCTGATTTCTGTTCTTGCTTTTGTAGAGGAGGATTAAACCACTGGTCTTGTGATGATCACCTGACAGCAGAGCTCTGAGCCACACTAAGATCCGGATGAATTAACCAAGGAACTGCCTGAAGGAACTATTAAGACAATGTATAGAGACTTTGTGCCAAAGGACTCCATTGTGATTTTTATTTGTTAGCTGTGGTTGAGTCATACTCAGCTATCCAAATAAAATCAAAATAGTTTTCAAATCAGTTCCCCGACTGCATGCCTAGTAAATCTAAATAAGAGACTAATCACTTTAATCCTGCCAGACGTTTTCTGAAAGTTTTGGAGCTTGTTAGCACAGGTTGGTTTTGAGCTTTTTGCTCTCCACATTTTCACCACAGGTCTCAGCTGACGTCTTTTGTTATCCATGTGATTTGTGGGAAGAACAGCTGTAGAAGTATTACGATGTTGTTTCAAAGACCTCTTTTATCTTTCACACACTATCCATACAGTGTCACTGTCTGTGTGATTCCTAACAGATAAAGAGCATAATGGCACATGTCAGTATGAAACTACTGGAAAATATTTGATATCTGTCCATTCATCCATCCATTCACTTCCACTTATCCTTTTGCAGAGTTGCAAATTTGTGCATATTTGATATCAGTCACATAACCAGTGGCAGAAGAACTATGATATTTTAAATACAGACGGCAGAAAACCCTACAATCAAAATGCAGGGACATTAATTGCTGCCTAAACTTAATACCTGGTTGTGCCACCCTTAGTAGTAACAAATGCAATCAAGTATTTGTGATAACTGGCAATGCATATTTCACATCACTCTGGGGGACTTTTGTCCCACTCCTTTTTGCCAAATTGTTTTAATTGAGTCACACTGGAAGCTATTTGGGTATGAGCGGCCTGTTTAAGGTCATGCCAAAACATCTCATTCTGATTCAAGTCCAGACTTTGACTAGGCCACTCCAAAGCAGTCATTTTGGGGGGGGGGCTTGCATGGTCAAGCATTCTCCTTCATTATATTCTGATAGAGAGCAAACTTCAAGACTCGATCAAGTCTTCCAAGTCCTGAAGCACTAAAGCAGCCCCAGACCATCACACCATCATCACCATATCTCTATGTAATCCGCGGCAAAATGTTTGTTTTTTAAAGTTACATGATGTGTACTGTGTCAGAAGGGATGGCAATCTGATGAAGATATGATCATAACTGTAGGGGTCAAAGTTTCCTTTCAAGAGTTCCTTGAAAGTGTTTATACTCTGAAGACAGAACAAGTCATTCTGATAATTGCTGAATAGCTCTACTGTGTCCTAAACACTTTTAACAAGTGGTGTTGATGATGCTGTTTAGGTTTCCATGTGACAAATTGTAAAATTAGCAATCAGTGCTGAATGAAATAGAATAGAATGGCCCCTTATTGTCATTGTGCAACAAAATTTCTGGAGTTTTAAGAATGGGTCGCACTGTCATCTGGGATACAAATGAAAAACAAATAATAGTAAACTAATAAACTAACAGATTCAATTTGTCATTAACCACACACGCTGTTTTACTTGTGACTGAAAAGTATGAGTTCTTTCTCTTTGTGGGTTTGAGTTTTGATACAGTTTGTTTCTCACTGCCCTTAAGAAATAAATGTGTTTTACCCAGCCTGTTTTCAGAGGCAGAACAACTAGAACTACTTTCTGAGTGAAACCACTAATCTTTACATTTAACAGACCCATATTATTACTTCCAGCAGTGGCCTTCCATGTGGCTGATGAGAGCCTATGTACATGTACTAATTAATGTCATGAATAGTCAGTTTTCCCCTACTGGGGAAGACTTTCTTTACTGATAGCAAAACTCAAACATAAGACAAAGAAAGTTAAAAATGAGACATCATTAATAGAAAATGTAAATGAAATTAATAAAAACTGTGTGCTATAACACAGGGCTTTTTATTGTTAGGCCCACGGTCTGTACCAGTGGTAGCCCATGATTGTGACACATGCAAAAAAATAACATGTGGAACTATGCTTTATTTCATTAGCATTTTTCATTATAATATAATAGACTGTGCTCAAAACCCATTAACCAACACAAAAAATGGACATTTACCAACATAAATCACAATATTTCAAATAGCCATAATTTGAACACAAAGAAAACCTGTTTTAAGTGCAGCTCAGTCAAACAATTCCCCCCTTTTCATAATGGGATGACATTCATAAAGAAAAGTCAGTAAGTATCCAAGTCAAAGTATATTTAACTTAACAACTTTAGCTGTTGTTATGATTCAGTGCTCTATGAATAGAAATGAACTGAAAACTGAATTGAAAATAGCTTAACAGAGGTAAAGTAAAAATAAACACAAGATTTATAAAGCAAATGTAATCACGGCTCCATGAGAAAAGTCATGTGTGACCACTGCTTTCTTTATGCAACAGGCCATGTGAGGTTCACTGCACTCAAAAGGATTAAGGAGCAGAACTCCCTGGAATTTCTCTGTTTTAATTATTTCACGTCAGTTTCAGTAAATAAGTGTACCTACTTGTGCAGATGCAGACTCACAGGCCGTTTGATTGTGGTTCATCACAGTCATGGCTTGTCATGTGTACTAAATGAGATCTGTTGCCACTGAATGGCATGATATCTCACGCAAACCAATAAAGAAATGTAAATCACATCACAGACAAGATACGATCAATCAAACACTAACAAGAAAAACATGTTATAATGGTTAAGCAAACAAAATTATAGAGGTGGGGGAAACAGAGATGAACACAAACAAATCACTTTTAGTTAGAAAAGACTAAAATAAAACATCCTTAAAAAGTAAGTAAATTAAATGTATTTAATTAATTTGTTAAACATAGTGTGCAAATTAGGAAAACTTATGGGAGGAGTCGTTTGCAAGCAAATCCTAACATGGCATCATCCATATAATGGAGTATATAGATAAATGTTAAGGAGCGGAGCTCTAGAAGGACTTTACATCCCCTGGTGGTGGTGGTGGTGGTGGTGGTGGGGTGTTGGTAAAGGGATGTAGAGCGATAGCTGCAGATGGATTTGGTGTGGTGCAGGACTTCTCATGAGTCATAGTTGAAGCATCCTGCTTCTGATAACAATTCAGGGAAAGAGGTGGAGATGTGGATTTGGTTTGCAGCGATCAGACAGCAACAGAGAAAGAAACGGTTTTGAAGTTTGACACCAATGAAATGAATAGCTCGAAGAGGCTGTAGCAAAATGTGTTTGGTTTATCTGTAAGCATGAACAACCTGGGTCAGCTGATTGAGTGGGAAGCACAGAAAGTCAGATAAAGGAAAACAGATGTTTGCTAAAGAGAGTCACAATAAAGACAATGTTTTAGAATAATTACTTCACTGGGCAACATACAGCACGAATAAGGGAGACGCTGAGCGAGTAGGTCTGTGCAGGTCATATTTTGGATCTAAAATAAGGTCATTCATCAGCTTGTGCAATTAGTTTTAAAAGCATGACCCTGCTTAATTTCTGGTAACAAGATCAGCTACAAATATTTGTATTTGGAGATTGTTTGTAGATTCTTTGTCTTTTTAAAAAATGGAAAAGCAGAGTGACCTAAACAAAATCCTCCTTTCTGTCAAAGCTGGTGAGCATCCACTTAACTTGGTCTCGGTGGACCCTGTCAGTGGGTGATCCACAAACCCTCAAACATTCATTTAAAATTGTGTTGACATATGGCTTTAAAAGCCTGAAGTCACAGTATATATTTTTCCTTTAATTTCAGCATTTCAGAGTCAATATATAGGTATATAAATGATTGAATATACAATTTTATAAACTATAAAATTGTATAATATGTAAATTAAGTTATTCATTTATGCATGCTGATATGTTATAGAAAATAGCTTTAGGCCTAAGTTAAAAGCAGATAATGGTGGCTTATTAACATTACAATGTCTGCCAACTGAATTTTATGAATTACATTCATCCATCAATCCTTTTTTAAACGATTTAATCAGGGTGGCAGTGAGGCTGGAGCCTATTCCGTCTGTCATTGGGTGACAGGCAGGGTGCACTCCCACAATAGGTTACATAAAACACAGAGACAAAGACAGTTATTCATAGTCTATCCCTAAATTTACAGTTACCTGTTAACCTGAAAAGACACGAGTGAATTGTCTAGTCCTAAGACATTTTATTTCATTCATTTTATTCTAATTTAAACTTAAGACAAACAAACATCTGTGTGGTGCAGAGTTTATAGAAAACATTATTGATTTAAACCAGCCATCAAACTGACCCTGATTTAAAATGAACTCTGATACCCAATTATCTGCAAAGTGTTGAGTTCTTATAGCAAACTTATTAGATATGTGCAAAAGAAAACTCAACCTTTGATCAGTGTTTTCAGATACTTCAACAGTAGGTATCAGCTCTCCACCAAGATATATTCATCCTGTGACAAGAAGATTTTGAGGAGAACATGACAAGAAAGAAACAGTGATTTGCATCTAATGACTCTCAATTGTCTTTTCCTATGCAGGTTTCAACTCTTCTCTCAGGTTCAGCATCTGCTTAATACTCCATGATGCATCTTCAAAACACACCAGGACAAATGTATCCATTCTTTAAAGTATCAATCCAGGATAATTACACATGGAGCTGAAACTAACTAATTGTTAGCATGTGGATGCAGAAATACAGCACCATTTTCTTATCACCGTGCCACTTTGGATGTGTGTCATAGGAATATGTGCTGACCACACAATAGAAGGCCTATTAGATGTTCAACTGAGGCCTCTTCAGTTAGGTTTACAGAAACTGGTGAAAAACAACTCATTCAAAAGTTTTTCATTGTTTTATGTTTTACGCAACGTGAGGCGCCTCTCAACAACCCTCTCTACAGTCTTTTTGGATTTCTCCTCCATATTCATATCCGTCTTTTAAATGAGCCCACACTGTGTACAAATACACACAAACATGAAAACTCAAAGAGAGCAGAAAAGAAACAATCATATAGCCTTTGCTGTGACTCAGACGTGAAACCTAACAAATATGACATTTCTATAAATCAATTAAAATGATACTCACTGTTTTACAGATGAAAAACTATCTGGGGTTCATTTTAAGTTCAATTCAATTCAGTTTTATTTATATAGTGGGAAATCATGACAACAGCTGTCTTGAGGAACTTTACATTATAAGGTAAAGACCCTACAATAATACAAAGAAAACAGAAAACTCCAACAATCATATGACCCCCTATGAGCAAGCCCTTTGGCGACAGTGGGAAGGAAAAGCTCCCTTTTAAAAGGTAGAAACCTCCTCCAGAAGCAGGCTCACGGAGAGGCAGCTATCTGCAGCGATCAGTTGGGGGTGAAGTTCATATAATACAGGCCATAGTATCATCTATGAACTCCACGTCTTATGATATCTTATTACAGTTATCAAGTCTAATGACAAACAACTTGCAATGTTTTCAGTTTTCAAAAACTGAATTGAAGATTTATATGTGATATAATATTTTGTAATATAGAGTGTTGCATCTACTTCTGTTTATCCATTCATATGTTGTGGGAGGCCTGAAGCCTATCCCAGCTGCCAAAGGCTGAGATGCCAGGTACATCCTGGACAGGTCAGCAGTCCATTGAAGAGCAAACACAGAAAGACAGAAAGCCATTCGTACTCACTGACTCTGAATTGTTCTCTCTATGGGCAATTTGGAATCACCATTTAGCCTAACCCCACTAACTGCATGTCTTTGGACCATGGGACGAAGCCAGAGTAGTCAGAAAGAGCCTTCATAGGCATGGGGAGAACATGCAAACTCTATACAGAAAGGCTGTGTGTAGAGTTTGCTTGAGCTAAGGTGGGAGATAGGGAACATGCATTATATACATACATACACTACCAGCATTAGGGTGTAATTTCATTTCAGTAACTTATTTAAAATGACATGATGAGACCAATTCCAGTAATACTGATTTGAACCAGCTGTCAGACTAACCCTGATCTGATATCCATTTAATTTCAAAGTGTTGAGTTCTTATAACAAACTTATTATTATATATCTGGTTACTTGATTTAAAATAATTTACCTTCTTCAAAATCTGTATATTAACAAAATACATTAGTCCCACGGCAAAAACAGGAAGGGGCCAGAGAGAAAAACAAGCAAGTGCCTATATTGCCATCTAGCACTAATTTTGAGAATGAACGGATATTTTATTTCAAATGAGAGTGGAGGTTAATAATTGATATTTACAAAAGAAAACTCAACCTTTGATCAGTGTTTTCAGATACTTCAACAGTAGGTATCAGCTCTCCACCAAGATATATTCATCCTGTGACAAGAAGATTTTGAGGAGAACATGACAAGAAAGAAACAGTGATTTGCATCTAATGACTCTCAATTGTCTTTTCCTATGCAGGTTTCAACTCTTCTCTCAGGTTCAGCATCTGCTTAATACTCCATGATGCATCTTCAAAACACACCAGGACAAATGTATCCATTCTATCAAGTATCAATCCAAGATAATTACACATGGAGCTGAAACTAACTAATTGTTAGCATGTGGATGCAGAAATATAGCAGCATTTTCTTATCACCGTGCCACTTTGGACGTGCGTCATAGGAATATGTGCTGACCACACAATAGAAGGCCTATTAGATGCTAAATTGAGGCCTCTTCAGTTAGATTTACAGAAACTGGTGAAAAACAACTCATTCAAAAGTTTTTCATTGTTTTATGCTTTACGTAATGTAAGGCGCCTCTCAACAACCCTCTCTACAGTCTTTTTGGATTTCTCCTCCATATTCATATCAGTCTTTTAAATGAGCCCACACTCTGTACAAATACACACAAACATGAAAACTCAAAGAGAGCAGAAAAGAAAAAATCATGTAACCCTTGGTGTGGCTCAGACATCTCTTTCACAAATGCACATTTAATTCTTATGAAAACAAAAATTAAACTAAATTAAAATATGGTCACTTAAGAAATGAAATGCTCTCTGAGGTTCATTTCAAGTTAAATCTTTACTCATATCTTTTTTTTTCTTATATTGAGATAAAACACCTATCTTATATGCACACAAACATGAAAACTCAAAGAGAGCAGAAAAGAAAAGATCATATAACCCTTGCTTTGACTCAGACGTGAAACCTAACAAATATGACATTTCTATAAATCAATTAAAATTATACTCACTGTTTTACAGATGAAAAACTATCTGGGGTTCATTTTAAGTTAATACAGGTCATAGTATCATCTATATCATCGTCATATCTTCTTTCAACCAGCCAATCAAATCACATTCTTCATTTTTTCAAATTCTGAAATTAAGCTTTAAGTGTATGATAAGGCAAGGCAAGGCAAGTTTATTTATATAGCACAATTCAACAACAAGGTGATTCAAAGTGCTTTACAGAGACATTAAAAACAAAAACAAATAAAAAGCATGATTTAAAATTGATTAAAACAAACAAACAAACAAAACAGTATATAAAATCAGAACAGTAGATAAAATCAGTAGTTAAAATGTAAGTTTTGAAATTTAAGCTTAAAAGTGCGGATTTGGTGCTTTATTCAAATGCAGCTGAGACCAAGTTAGTCTTCAACCTGGATTTAAATAAACTGAGTGTTTCAGCTGATCTGAGGCTTTCTGGGAGTTTGTTCCAGATATATGGAGCATAAAAACTGAATGCAGTTTCTCCGTGTCTGGTTCTGACTCTGGGAACTGATAAAAGACTGGATCCAGATGACCTCAGGATCTGGAAGGTACTGGGTCAGGAGGTCACTGATGTATTTTGGTCCCTGACCATTCAGAGCTTTATAGACCAGCATCAGAACTTTAAAGTCTATCCTCTGACGGACAGGCAGCCAGTGTAAAGACCTCAGAGCTGGACTGATGTGGTCCACTTTTTTTGGTCTTAGTGAGGACTTGAGCAGCAGAGTTCTGAATGAGCTGTAGTTGTCTGACTGATTTTTTTTTTTATTTTTTTTTATTTTATTATTTTTAGGTAGACCTGTAAAGATGCTGTTACAGTAATCAAGCCTACTAAAGATGAATGCATGGACTAGTTTTTCCAGGTCCTGTTGAGACATCAGATCTTTTATCCTTGAAATATTCTTGAGGTGATAGTAAGCTGATTTTGTTAATGTCTTAATGTGTTTTTCTAAGTGGGAGCATGTAAATGTTAAACAGAAGGGGTCCCAAGATGGAACCTTGGGGAACTCCACATGTGATACTTGTCTGCTCAGATGTGAAGTTACCTATTGATACAAAGTATGTCCTGTTTTCTAAGTATGTTTTGAACCAGTTTAGTACAGTTCCTGAAAGACCTGCCCAGTTCTCCAGTCGTTTGAGTAATATGTTGTGGTCAACTGTATCAAATGCTGCACTGAGATCCAGTAAAACTAAGACTGACATTTTTCCACTGTCTGTATTCAGACATATGTCATTAAACACTTTGGTCAGAGCGGTTTCAGTGCTGTGGTTCTGTCTAAAACCTGACTGGAAGGCATCATAGAAGTTATTCTGTTTTAAGAAGTAATTGAGCTGTTGAGAAACTGCTTTTTCAATGATCTTACTTAAAAATGGGAGATTTGAGATCGGCCTGTAGTTGTTCATTTGTGTCTTGTCAAGATTGTCCTTTTTCAGTATAGGTTTTATTACAGCAGTTTTTAGTGGTTCTGGAAACACACCTTATATTAAAGAAAAGTTGACGATCTGTAACAGGTCTGACTCCAAAGTCTTTGAGACCTTTTTGAAAAAACTTGTTGGCAGGACATCTAAACAGCAAGAGGAGGAGTTCAGTTGACCTAAGATGTCCTCCAGGTCTTTGCTGTTAATAGGGTGAAACTGTTTCATGGTGTTTAAACAGTTTTTCGGTGGACACAGTACATATCCTGAATCTGCTGTTGATGTACCAATTGCTTGTCTAATCTTTTGGATTTTTTCTGTGACGAATTTGGCAAAGTCATTGCAGGCCATGGTCGAATGAAGCTCAGCTGGCACTGACACAGGAGTGTTTGTTAGCCTGTCAACTGTAGAAAATAAGACCCGAGCGTTATGACTGTTTTTAGTGATGATGTCAGAGAAGTAGGACCTCCTTGCACTCCTCAGTTGTAAATTATAATTGAAGTTTCTCTTTATAGATGTCATAATGAACCTGGAGGTTTGTTTTTCTCCATCTGCGCTCAGCTTTCCTACACTGTCTTTTTTCATTTTTCACCAGTGTGGAGTTTCTCCATGGAGACTTTTTCCTTCCAGAGATAACCTTCACCTTAATGGGAGCAATAGTGTCCATTACATTTAACATTTTAGCATTGAAGCTATTGACGAGCTCATTGACTGAACCAATGGACAGGTCAGGTGTTAATGGGAAGACCTGGTTAAAGATCTCACTACTGTGTTCAGTTATACACCGTTTTGTGATCACTGCTGTTGATATATTTGTGTGGGCTGAAATTTTACTTTCAAAGAAAACACAGTAATGATCAGACAGGCCCACATCAGACACAGTAATGTTTGAAATGCTCAGGCCCTTGGAGATCAGTAGGTCAAGAGTGTGTCCTCTATTATGTGTGGCCTCTGTTACATGCTGAGTCAGCCCAAAGTTGCCCAGAGTGTTTCTCAGGTCTTTAGTCCCTTTGTCCTGAGGGTTGTCCACATGGATGTTAAAATCCCCAACAATAATTACACAGTCGAAATCAACACAGATCACAGACAGCAGTTCACTGAGATCATTGAAAAAGTCTGTGCAATATTTGGGAGGCCTGTAAACATTAAGAAACACAACTTTGGATGGGGCCTGCAGCTGTAAAGCCACATATTCAAAAGACTGAACTTCCAGGAGATAGCTGCTTACATTGAAATGATTCATTAAATAAGACAGCAACCTCTCCTGCTCACCCTGGCCTCACTGATAAAACTGTAGTTAGGAGGGGTCGTCTCGATGAGAACAGCTCCACTGTTACTTTGGTCCAACCAAGTTTCAGTTAAAAACATAAAATCAAGGCTGTGCTCAGTGATTAAATCATTAATTATAAATGTTTTCCCAGCTAAAGATCTAACGTTTAATAAAGCCAACTTAAGTGTTTTAGAGGTATTATTTGCCCCCTCGTGTTTGGGAGCAGTCTGTGGCACACAAGGTATGTTTACTATATTTAAAGATCTTTTAGAGTGCAGCTCTCTGTGTTTTCACCAGGCCACGTCTCCTGTCACCTAAAAGTACAGAAATTTTAAAACCTTCTAGTAAACAGGGTCCCAGCTTCTCCTGGGAAAAGTCACCACTGCCATAATCCTCGCAGCCCGGACCCTCCACACATCACACGTCAGACTCCGGAGACAGGGCATGAAGGTGGTAAGGAGGAACTAAGGGGGGCGAGGCTGGGCAATGTAACTTAGATTGCTCTGTTGAGGGCGGGGCTCGATGGCGAACCTTTGGCTGCTCTGGTGGGGGGTTTATGGGGGACAAAAAGGGATTGGGCCGGGGGGTAGATCTGAGCCCAGCATTGACCCGCTCCATCATCTCCTCAGTGAATTTCAGGTGTGGGGAGGAGGGAGAAAGGGAGGGGGAGGAGGGTGATAGCCTGTCAGGGGTTTGGGGGACTGGGGAAGGTCGTGGTCCCTGGTCGTTGGTGTTGTTGAGAGAGTTGGAGGCAAATAGGGACCCCTCTTCTTGCCTCAGATGTCTCTCCTTTCTGAGGCTCTTCCCGGGTGGGGGCAGATGGAGCTCCTCCTCAAGGTTTCTGCTGGGCTTTGTCTGTTCTTGGAGTACTGTTTGTTCCTCTTTATGAGATAACTCCTCATTTATCTCAGCCTTGGCACCAAGCACAGATGGATGACGTATGGAATAAAACAAGTTGGAGGTGAACAGTTTCACCCCAGACTTGTTAAAATTAAATCCATTTGCTTTAAACAGATGCCTGCGTTCCCCAAAAATATTAAAGTTGTTGATAAAATGCACTGAGTGGTCAGTACATGCTGATATAAGCCATTTATTCAGTGCAAACAACCTGCTGAATCTCTCGTCTCCTCCTCTTACAGGCCCACTGATGAATACAGCTGCATTCAGAGAGTTTACAGTATTTAATAATCCAGTAAAGTCCCGTTTCAGAACCTCCGACTGTTGTTCGGACACATCGTTTGACCCTGTATGCAGAACAATGTTTGTCACAGTTGGATATTCATCTGCAATTTGAAGAATTCTCTCCTTCAGGTTGTTGACCATATCCTTAGGAAAGCAGAGGACTTTAGTGTTCGTACCGCACATCCTTTGTACATCCTTTACGGCAGAGTCACCCACAATCAGAGTTTCAGGCCTAGCCTTTAGCTTTCCCTGTGGTCTTTTACTTTTCAACAGATTTTCAGACCTTACTTCGCTACTTTTAGATGGATATAGATATAGATCCAGGGTCCTTTGATAGTGGAGCAAATCTGTTCTGCAGTTTCACATTCAGTTGTTTTGGAGGTTTGTTGTTAACCTTCCTATTCACGGTTGTCCAGTCCTGTTTCCTCCCGTATACAGGAGTAGAAGAACTTCTCTGTCTCGTAGGAAGTGAAGGCCAGTCGGTTTCAGAGATTTCAGCTCGCTGTGCTCTGCCTGTGATACGTCCTCCCCCTTCCAGGAGACATGATTTATGTCTTTGTTTTGCACCAAGACAGTCCAAGGAGGGATTATCGCTTGAGGATTTATTATAATGCACAGAGTCTACTTTCTTGGTCATGTTATCTGTGCTCCTTAGCTGTGTACTAGCTTGCTCATCGCCATTGTTTTGAATCAAAGGCAAGGTTGTTTCATTTCCACACAGTCCATTTACCTCCACGTTTACTTCTAAGCGATGAATTTTTGTCTCCAGTACTGCAATCTTCTGCAGGAGGCTGTGGTAGTCATCTGTGGAGAGGGAAGGCATCTTGTTGCTAGTTAGCCTAGCAATAATATCTAATTCGTTACACAGCAAACAAGGAAAGACTGACAATCATTTGCACTCACATTCTCACTCATGAGCAATTTACAATCATCACTTGACCTAACTCTACAACCATATGTCTTTGGACTGTGGGAGGAAGCCTGAGTATCTGGAGTACAAGTAATCCACAAACACCCCAGTCTGCTTCAGCCAAAAAGTGGATTTGAATGCAGCAGCTTTTTGCTGTGGGGCAACAATGCTAACCACCATACCACCATGCTCCCACAATACAGATCGCACATCATATTAATGTGTTCTACCCCCAAACTTCTTTAAAGTACCTTTATCTAGAGGCAGAGATCTGCTGCTGTATATTGAGTGAAACCAACATATAAAATAAATCTGACCCACACTCCTAATGCACTATAGCTGTGTCCTTTCATGTGACAGCTGGTAGTTAAAGTCCATGTAATAATTAAAGTTAAGAAGAGTCTGTTCTCCCCTCTTAATTGAGAGATTCTTATGAAATTCACATGATGGGAAAAACTTCATATGAAAGCTAACAATGAGGCACATTATTATTATAAAATGAATAGCAGAATGAAGATCACAAAATAATAGAAAAAATACTTAAAGAAATGCTTAGTAATACCCAGCTGTCATGGGAACAAGACGTGGGGTACACCCTGATCATGTCGCAAGTCAAACACGAAGCTAACACAGACAGACAGTCAGTCATCCTAACATATAGAAAATTTAGCATAATCAGTCAACCTAATATACATGTCTTTGAATAGTGTGAAGAAGCTGGAGTGCCCAGAGAGCGCTCATACAAGCTTATAGAGAAGATGCAGACTCTACATAGAAAGCAGCAGCCATAGGCAAATTCAAAAATAGGCTATGCAGCCAAGATAAAATTATACTAAGATATAAATTACATAATGAATACATAACACAATCTAACTGAATAAAAAGTAAATTATTTTTGAAAAAAAACATGATTTATTTGTTTAATTTTTAGCACATTTATTATATTTATATATACTAACAAACCCCCCTGCACAGAAATGCACACGTGATAGGGAACATAGATACTTACATGCGCTATGATCATCATAGTATAATTTCATTTCAGTCACATATTTAAAATAACATAATGAGAAAAATTCCAGTAATACTGATCTGAACCAACCATCAGACTAACCCTGATTTAAAATGAACTCTGATACCCAAGTATGTGTAAAGTGATGAGTTCTTATAGCAAACTTAATATTATATTCCTTTTTTACCAAGTTATTACTTTGAAATCATTTATCTTCTTAAAAATGTGTACATCAACAGGAATACATTATTCCTGCTGAAACACAGGATGGTGCCAGAGAGCCATGGAAAAACAAGGCAGTGCATATAATCACATTCAGCTCAGAATTTTTTAAAATATATTTTATATCAAATTACAGCAGAGCTTAATAATTTACAAAATAAAACTCAACCTTTGATCAGTGTTTTCAGGTAATTCAACAGCTCTTTGAGGAGAACATGACAAAAAAAGTACAGTGATTTGCATCTAATGACTCTCAATTGTCTTTTCCTACATTCCTACATGCTACAGGCCTCTTCAGTTAGATTTACAGAGAGGACGGCTCAGGATCCTAGAAACTGGTGAAAAACAACTCAAAGTTTTTCATTGTTTTATGCTTTACGTAACGTGAGGCGCCTCTCAACAACCCTCTCTACAGTCTTTTTGGATTTCCCCTCCATATTCATATGAGTCTTTAAATGAGCCCACACTCTGTACAAATACACACAAACATGAAAACTCAAAGTGAGCAGAAAAGAAAAAATCATGTAACCCTTGCTGTGGCTCAGACATCTTTCACAAATGCACATTTAATTCTTATGAAAACAAAAATTAAACTAAATTAAAATATGGTCACTTAAGAAATGATGAACAAAGAATGATGAAGAAATGAAACCTCTCTGAGGTTCATTTCAAGTTAAATCTTTACTCATATCTTTTTTTTTTTCTTATATTGAGATAAAACACCTATCTTATATGATAACATTTTAGTACTGGTTAGGTTAAGTTTAGTTCTTAAGAATTTGGCAAAAATGCACCCTATGACTGAATCACATATGTTTGCTTTAAATAAAATCTTGTTTTTACATTTCTATGAGCTACATCTTCACATTCTTAAAGAATATCATCAACACATAATATTTTCTTTTTACTATCTCAAGTACAATTTTTTGTTTTTTGTCTTCGATTGATCACAGATGCCTAAAAATTGCAAAGATGCAGTGCAAATATCAGCCCTTGTGGTACCTGGCATTTGGTGGTATTTCATCCCTATATTCATACGGGGAGTGCATATAAGAATGAGGAAAAAAAAGATGAGGTGGATGCAGTGTCTCTAGACAATAGCATGGGGGCAGTGTTGCTGTATGTGGTGGCCTTGGATCACTGGAACGACTGGTCCTAACAGTTTGCATTTCTTCGGGATGCTCCACCAAATATGCCATGAAATAGTCTAGGATTGGACATCTTTGTACTTTAACTGTCACCATTTCAAATCTCAACCATGCCAAGCAGTGACTGACAGTATATACAGTGGATTGGGAGGTATGCAGTCATGTGAAATGAGTAGCCTGTATAGAGTTTTAATCCTCTTTAAGACTGCTATCCATCTCCAAATTAATATCTAGGGGCCACATACCCCTCTGCACTAGTTTGTACTTGTATAACCCACTTCTCTAGCAAACTGATCAAATGATTCACTGGAAAATAAGATTAATAGTTAGGCTGCAAAGCATGCTTCAGGTCCATTATTTGGGAGATTCCAGTGATATACTCATTACATTATAAAGCCAATTCAAGGACAAGAAGCATGAAGAGCTGTGTCGTAGATTAATTGCCATTAAAGGTCAACATGCGTTCAAATTGATGAAGATACTATCCAGTTTTCATCAGTAGCAAGTGCATAGTATATGGGAAATATATAATGCTCATTACATGCATTTAAATGGGTCTGTCCTAATTACTAATCAGTCTCTTGTACCATTAGAGATGGAAATTAGAAATACAAAACAGACCCCTGGGCATCATTCACTCAGAATACATTAGAGTTTTCTTTTATCCTGGAGTTGGCATTGTGCAGAAGAAAGCCAACAACTCTCCAAACTTTGCTCGATGTGGTGTCAAAGACACGACTCTCACGTTTTATTACTTAAGCTAAAATCTCTGATGGTGTGTAACACTGAGGAACAATTGTTTGTGAACATAAGAGAGTAGTGTGATATATTTTTGTTCAAATAGCTTCTAAAAAAACAAAACTATACTGTTTATTTTGCTATGCCCCAATCAGAATATTGGCTAGACCCTTCAGTGATTCTTTCTTCAGTGATTCCCGCCCACCTCTCTGGCAGCTTACCGATTTACATTTGAGCATAATGCAAGCATTAGAGGAGGCACAAGGCAGCCCTGATAAGTTACAAAGTGCTCCAGGGGTAAACCTCGTAAGAGAGGGTTTGGAGTTATTTACAGCGTTCAAATCCTTCAAAAATTCATGTCTGGAGGATGAGATTGGTTTTGCAGTTGATGCTTTGCACACAAAGCAAACACAATGCACACGGAGGGTGTTTAGCTGTAAATGACCAGATGACATTAATTCTAATTGACTGATCTCATCCCATGCTTAGGACCACTGTGTATGATACTGCACAGGACACAAGGGTCCTGTCAAGGCACAATGTTACACACAAAGCAGCAAAACAGAAACACTAAGATTGGCTTAAGAACTGAGGAACACAGAAGACTGAAAATGATTTTTAAATGCAATTTAATTTTCAATGAAGCAATACTTCCTACTTGTGTGGCGTTTTCTATTCAAAGATATGTTTTTGATTGTGCAATTCTCATAATAAGAGTACTAAAAAATTGCAAAGCCATTACAAAGGAGGTTAAAGGCAATGGAATTCCTTTTTTATCAGAAATGCTTTCTGTACAGTTGTTCCATTTGAAATGCATTTAATTGCAAATAGAAAGAAGAGAGAGAAAGCCAACAATGCAAGAGGCTGAAGCATTTTTCTCATCTTCTTTGAGTGAGCGTATTCAAATCTAAGCGGGCAGACAATGAGGGAAAGGAATCGTGCTCTGAATAGCCTCTCTCTCTCTCCTTTTCATTCCCAGGCCAATCCACAGCCTTCGTCTTCTCTGCTGTCAGGGGTGGGCTTTCTACTCACAGCTCAAACTTCCTAGCCGTAGTGGTAGAACAACACATCCACTTGATGGCACAACAGTGGCACACATGTAGGTACTATTCATTGTGTCATTATGTGAGACCTGTGTGGGAGTCTGCGACTGTGTGGAAATATCATCTATGACAATCTACATGACATACTGGGAGTTGATGTTGTGCTTTAACCAAGCTGTTCAGCCACTTGTTTGACAAGGATGCAGCTCCTCACATCATCCGGCTCTGCCAGGCCCGAGCTCTAAAGCCATGGCCAAGTCCTGACCCTGGAACCTCGCTCTCCCCACTCATTTCACCGAGGGGAGGAGTATCTGGGGATCATGGGGCACAAAGTGCTTGAAGCCTGCGCCTTTGTTGGGGCAAGCCGGTAGAGAACACCCCCAGCAGATATGCTGACAGTCTCATGGGAGCAAGAGAAGAAGTTAAAGCAAAAAAGTGCACCCTTCAAACTTTCCAGTGCAGTTCTAGGAATTCTATTTTTTCTCAACAAAGATTTATACATATTTATACATGCCCAAATACTGATAGGAAGGTGGTAGAAAAAAAAATCTTGGAATTGCAGAGGTAAACTATATGTAAATGCCATAAAGTAATAGACTTGTAGTGCAAATCACACCATTTTATCTTTAATTTTGCTTTCGTACCCTCCCCACTCACCCCCCCATCCTCTTTCCTCTGGCTTAAAGGTGCATCAGAGATATGCATTTAAGCATATTCAGAACACGGGGCGTGAAATTAAATGTGTGGCAGAGTGAGAAAAATATACAGACGCTGGAGATGCCTTAAAAATAGTCATTTATGCAGATGGAGAGGAGTGAAATCATTTGCAATGGGATGACCCTCTCTCCAAGCATTTCTCCCCTCACTGTTCTTCCCTAATCTTGCTCTGTATCTTCATTTTTCATTGAACTCGCCAGTTTGCTGCTAAGCAGCCTTGTAGATAAGGCAAAGTGCTAAAAGGAGACGACAGAAGGAGCTCAGTGGGCCCGTTTCTATTGCACTTTCACCCAAGGCAATGGGCAGAATTTAACGGATTCCTTCCAACATATGTTTTTGCCAGATAAGTAAACAGTGTGTGTCGGAAATGAAAAAAAAGCATTTGCAATTTAATGACATTACAGCTCCCAGCTTAGCCCGCCGTGCTGCGAGGCGAGGAGCAGAGAAAGGGGAGAGCGGAAGAATGGAACCGGGTGTCATCAATGTTTTTTTTTCTTTTCCCTTGCAAGCAGCAGCACTGAATTCTTCTTATTCTTTTCAAGCCCCTTCCCTTCTCCATCACTTCCTGCTATTTTGTTCTTTTGCCCATAGTTTCCTCGCCTTTGTCAGACTGAAATTATCTATTATTTTATTCAGAAAACTTGCCATTCCCTACCATTCCACCCTCTTCAGCATCTGATTCTCTCAGAATTTGGACTAAAACACATCTGCCCTGGCCACGGGTGCTCTCTCTCTTTCACTTACTCCCTCTTTATTTCTCTCAACCCCCTCCCTTGCCCTCCTTTGTCTGGCTTCATCAAAGTGTAATAGATGCTTGGCACAATAAAGAAGAGCAAGCCTCCATGTTTCCATAATGTTTAGACTTGGTGTGAGGACCACTGATGACTTAGAAAGAGAATCACCTCAGAGTCTATATTTCAGTGGCTGTAAATGATCCATCCATCCTATGTAAAACTCAGTGATTTCCCTTTTTTCCCTACTGGCTGTCAGACAGCCGCCTTATTATAGAAGGCTAATTGTGCAGGAAAGCAGATTAGGAGAGTGGTAGGATGTACTCCTTGACCATGTGCTAATGTGATGACAAGTTTGGGGACCCTCTAAGCAAAAGGCGTTGCACGCCAGGGCACTTTTGGCACTGGCTATAATCTGCCTTTGGTATTAACTCAGCAAACCGGCTTGTTTGAGTATGGATCAATCGCTCGCTCATTATTTTTACAAGAAAGCTTTATATTCAAGGCGCTTTCCTGGTGTTGATCTCTCATTAACCATGCTATGTAAATGCACTGGCAATCCCTGTGTAAGGGATACGTCACCTCAGGGCCCAGGCTTGCAGAAGCATGTTAAGGAAAAGAAGGGCCAGGAAATTTGGGTCAGTTGCCTTCGCCAAAACTTGAATTTCAGGTTTTCCTCAAAGCCCCCTGCTCAGCTTTTCTCTTTTAATGTGTTTTTGTTTGGTGATGTTATGTTTTAAATGTCAGCCCTGGAGCTGTCCAGCAATTTAGTACGCGTAGAAAGCCTTGTCTTAGTCTTGCTTCCAAGTCTTCGTGTTACCTCTGTAATCGCTGCTGGCTGCAACATTACACACACTCCATTCACCCATGGTCTTTTATCACCTCTGTGTATTGACTGTATAGGTAAAAGGTTAGATAGGGTCAGAATGAACTGATAACATTACAGGCTAAACAGCAATGCCTGCCTCATTTTGTTATATAGCATTAGTAGCTACTTGCTACAAGCTCACATATTTATCTGAGCAGAAAGGACCTGACATATGACACTGGGTCTTGAATCTGCATGAAATGAATTAGCTGTCAGGAAGCATTGTGCATCAAATTAAGGGGGAAATATTTCAACTTGTTTACTCATTTCTTACATGCGCACACAAACATCCAACAATTCATACTGCTCAGACATCTGTTTGCCTGACAAGAGATCCTGAGGCACGTGGTACGAGGAGTGGAGGATTCTGCCATATTTGGCTTCACTGTGCACTGGCATGGTGAATGACGCAACAGGAAAATGAACCTGACAGCACCAGGCATCGGCTCGGCATTTCTTTTGCGCCCTACATACATAAATCTCTTATTATTGCTCTGTGTTCGCTATGTATATTTTTACACCTGTCTGCATCAATATCAAAGTAGAGGTTTGGTTTTAGACATTCAAGTTCATTCGTGTCTCCTGTGAGAGTTTATATGTGGAAGGGAATAATTCCAAGGCTTCTTTCTATGTTGAAAAGGACTGTCAAAGGGCACTGTTCCACTTGACCCATTTTATTTTTCATACAAATAACTTTAGTGTGCTTGAATTAGCATGCCGGAAGTTGCAGAGTTGCATGGATGTTGTGGGACTGGCTGTGTATTTACTCTACAATTTTAATGGCTATTAGCGGGTCAGGGAGCTATTTACTTTGAATAAAACTATACATCTTACATGTGGATTAAAAAAACAGAGAAACCTTTAGAGAGGAGCACCTCTCAGTGGCTCAAAGGAGAGAGAGAGAGAGATGTCCCTCTATATGCAGGTACTTCAGCAGCTCCTAGCCTTGTATCATCTTTGTTAGCAGCACAGCGAAAGTGAAGGCCAGACTTTTGATTGCTTTCCCCATTCACATCCTTTTATAGATCCCTTTTCTTCCCACACACAAGCAAACAAAGCCGGTATAAATACTACGTTCAAAAGCCATTACCTTCAATGTAACCCTTTTGCTGTAACAAAGAACATGGAAAATTTCCACAACACAATTTGACTAGGCACAGCGTGATGGTGTGGCTAAAGAGTATGGGATGTCTGAAGGACCCCTGCATGTGATGTCTGGTAGGACCATACATAATAGATTTGTTCTGAGGACCTTCACATTACTTCACAATTAAGGTATGAAGTCATGCTCCTTCATCAGCATAACTAATAGCACATTTCATGAACCGGCCATGTTTTCGAGATTAAAGACGTGTTTTGCATGTGTTGGATTTTCTGCCGAATATGATAAGGTGCCCAAACAAATTATTGCTTTACTGTCATCAAGGTGCATACACTAGCGTCTTTATATCGTCATTACTAAGGCATCCATAAAGTTGTTCCAGCGCATTACACCATGGCTCGCTGTGAGACTGAGTGCGGAAAAAACAATCTGACAGCCACAGTCATGAGATCAGTGTCAAGTCTATTAAATAAAGCGCTGCACCTGACACTATAAAATTCAATAAAAAAATAAACAGCTATGAGAGTAATGGAGTTAAGGACAATGTCTTTCTGAGAGAAAAGTAGGAGAAAAGTAGCGTAAGCCAAAAGACAAAATCCCAGTTCCCATCCAGCGAATGCATTCTTCAGGTTCCCGACATTTCAGTACACAAAGATTAGTTCATGGAGCGACATATCATTTGGCAATGATCTATTTTGCCACTGTTAATTACAACAAGTCTGCACAATTTGACTGCTAAACCATGATATCACAATGCAGGGTATGAATCCCAAATCAAGCTTTGCACACCATAATCCTGTTAAAATGTAATAAATAATCCCTGTGCATTAATGTTGGCAATATTTCATTTTAATAAGTTCTTGTAAAATCGAGGGGGGGGGGGTGATGGCATTACAGCTCACTCACTTCAAGTGTGGTTGTGAGTGTGCAGGAGGAAATCATTCCTTCTCATTAAAGGTGCAATCTTCGAGCCCCCCAGATCTTTGTTGTAATAACTGGGGAAAATAATCTCTTTTATTGATAGGCACATGTAGAAGAGAGTATGCCAACTGACAGGTACTTATCTTTTGCCTGTGTCCTGTGTTATAGAAAGATATAATTCTTTGTGACTGCTCCTCGGGGCATCAGCTCTTCAACTTCATTATTTCTACTTAAGATAGATATATTTTTCCTTGAAAACCTGAGAATTAATACGAGACCCAGCAATCTCAGCCAGCGGTCATTTGGAAATGGAACAAAAAATGTCATGTCAGTTTAAAGAACATTTGTTAAGGCTGCTCGCTGACATTATTCTAATTTATTGATGGATTCATAGAATAATCCTATGCCTCATGTTTTGGGCTATTAACTTAATGATTTCAGTGACTACCTTGAAGCTATACGATCTTTATATAAAGTTAAATCTTCTCAAAATTGTGACTTTATCGCCGAAAACATGTGCAATTCTTTTTTTTCTCTCTCAATTTTATACCTGTGTACAGTATTCTCAGATTTTATGTTTGCATACCACCCTATGTAACGCCTGAACATGATTTCTGAAATAATGTTCCTCCTCATGCTCAGCATGGTTAAAAAGTCATTAGTGCAATGAGTTCCTTTAGTCAGCAGTGGGAGCTTTAGAGTCAGACAAAATGCTAAGAGGAGGGTCTGTTTCGCTTTGAATGTTTCTCTCTGTTTTGGAATTAACCCCGGATAAAGTGGACACTCTTGTTTGCCTTTACAAGCTTGTGCACAACACAGTTCTCTGTCTACTGACTATTTGAAAATGAAGGTTTCACCTAATAATTATTAAGAGATTTGGGTAGCTGGGTGGGAGTAGAGGGGATGAGGGAAATATCTATTCATTGTGCATTTATTTTATTCTTATATTTACAGTCTGAAAAGACATGGTGTTCTTCGTGTTTAGCTTTTTTTATGCTGGATCCTTTATATTTTATTTTATATTTCAAAAAAATGACAAAATCTAATTTTCCCTTATATATGTTTCCCTTTCCTTTCACATTTAAAAAAATTAAATGCTAACTGGAGAAGGGTGTTAGATGATAACTCATCCTTGTACCACAAACTGCGTATTTCATGAAGGCAGCAGAATAAGAATTGGTGTTAAAGCACATGTTTTACATAAAAAAATGTGAAATAATTCACATGTTGTATGGGCCATGAAGAAATAAATGTCAATGCAACATTTTTACCTTTGTGTGATATAATACATCTAAAATATTTCTTTAATTTTGTACAGTTCTGAAAAATGTATTGTTAAAAGTGTGCTCCTCTATAGTCATCTACTTACTAATCTAATTCATGTATTATATTCTCATGCTTGACTCAGTGGCAGACTTCTTATATAATCAAGATTAAAATATAACACGGACTATTTTTGCATTTACACACATTTAAGGTTTGAGAAGAGTAGTGGTGCAAAAGGAGAGCCGATACAGAACATATGGAAACCCTTTACAATGAACAATATTATTTGAGTTATTTGAGGACCCTGAATACAACTAACTTTTTATTTCCTGAAATAAATTCTTCAAATATAAAATTTGTGCATTAAGCAAATGAATTTGTTTGACCTGTTACAAAGCCTCGAAATATTAGAGTTAAATAATCTGCAGGATCACAAAATGTTTTTATTTTCCTGTCAACATGAGGCGGGAATGTTTTCATACAGAGAAGCGTTAAAGTTTTATTTTCAAGATTGTCCAATTATAAAAATTTACCGATCTAAAATGTATGCCAACAAACCGCAATAAATAAAGCGGGGTTACAATTTTGCTGCTAAAGACTGTACAGACTGTAAGTGCAGGTTACTCATCTCACCTGCAAAACTCACGATCACCTCAACCAGCACCCCTCCCGCATGCACCCATTTGCCCCCAACCTAATTCAAGTATCCCCTCTCTGAACTCCAGCAGGGGTCCATCTACTTATTGCATTATGTACTATTAAACAAACTTGGACTTCTTAAAGGCAGAGTCAGACTTCAGAGGCTGTGTGCCATGTTTATAGGGATGGACTGTACAGTACACAGAGATTTCTCATTTCTCTTGGTGACCTTGGGCACAGTGACATGTATGGTTTTGAGGCTTTGATTTGCCATGTTGAAGTGTTGCGGAAAAGGTGCAATGCAAGATAATTTTGGCATTTTTTTCCCCCTCCTGGGAGCATAGAGAAGTAAGAAATACAGCAGTTCATACTCTGGAGATTACAGGTAATATGGCACACAGCCTCCATAAACATTCTTGACCCAGCCTGATGATGGAGATATTGCTTCAGGAGAGACTTTTCACACTTTGATTTGCCTAAAATGAGATGGAGAACTCAGTGATCAGACTCTTTGAGGTTCCTCGCGGAGAAGCCAGCACTGGCTGTATATCTCCCAGCATTACACACATGCTATGACAACCAGGTGAGCAAGAAGCAGACTCCTGCAAACAAATTGAGAAAATATCCTCAAACAGATGATATTGATGTATTATTCATGTCAGAAGAAATACTAAAATGATCCATCTCAGGCCATTGAAGCCAGGTGATAATCCACTTGCTTGTGGGGCAGCCCTTGGCGAATTAGAGATGAGGAAACCATTGTAGATCCCTCTAAGGTCAACATGGCTGAACTGGTGATACATATGTATGTTAATTTGCCTAATCTCACTTCTACAAATGTCTTACAGGCACATAAAGGGTTTAACACTAAGACATAATGATATCAGGGCATCAGGCGGGGGCTTATGAAAACACAAGGCAGCCATGGCTTTAAATCTTATGTAGAAACCTTTGTATTGACTGTCAATATCTAGAGTAAAATACCAAGGCATGTATTATCTGGATTTGTTTTTTAATGAAAACATTCATTTCAGTCTTTGCCATTTTTTCCTATAAAAATATTCTTTAACTGGTCACAGTTTAAATAAAAAAGTCTCTTAAATTTGGTTGAATTTAAACTATTTTATCAATTTTTTGAGCGTTCTCTGAGTATTGGACTAATATTTTCTATGAATAACACTTCAGCTAAAAGCACTTTTCATGTCAGATCCGTGCTGCCAGTTTTGCTCAGAGTTTAACAGACATCAATAAAGTCTAAAATTAATTTACACCCTGCTCTTTAGAAAAAGAAGTCCTTATCTCATGTACACACTTCAGATAAATCAAATAGACATAAATGCTTTCTATGCCTCACTCCCTTGATGCCAACAAAAGGCACTGTACCTGACGGAGCGCTGCTACTGCACTACTTTCGGTTTAGATAAAAGAGTTATTTAATCTTTATTTAATCTGAACAACCCTTTGAATTCCTCCAGTGTTTTTTAACAGTTGCTCACAATGATTAGCACCTTCAAATTTTTTTTATTTTTTTTATTTTTATTACATCATATGCTTATCATGCAGCTCTTTCTGTGGCCAGATTTAACTTTTTTTCAGACACAGAAACAGTAAAATGAGAAAACTTCACCTACTGAAAAAAAAATTTTTGTAATTGCAATTACAAAACTAAGGATAAGGATCAAAAGTCAAGAAAACCTGAAGAATTACCCCTGATGAGACTGTCAGTTTAGCTTGGTTATATATCCAAGTATTTAGACTTTTAATCATCCCCAAATTATTCCAGCTATATATTATATCGCCAGAATCTGATTTTATTTCTCCTGGTTTTCCTGCAAGAGAATCAACATTTTATAGGGGGAGAAAAAAAGTTTTCTCCCACTTTTGTTCCATAGTTATATCTCCACCTTTCCCATTGAGTTCCCCTCTTAGTCAGAAAAAACATAGGCTATCTATTCAAAAGGCATTTAGTCCATTTCTTTCTTGGCCGGTAAACCTATTCATCAATTGTTCTGGCTTGTAGATTGCATTCTAATGCTAATCTAGCGTGTTAAATATCTTTTTGTTCCCCTTTCACCGTTTTGTCATTCAGTTTATCCAGTTTTGGCCACCCATTTTATTTATTTATGCGCCTGCTTCTATTCATGCGCTCATGTATTTTTTATTATGTTGTTTCACTGTCATGCAGTGTCAACTCACTCTATTCAATGTGGGCTACTTGAAGGGCTTGGAGGGACAAAGCGTGTACACATTGCACTGCTATTCACTCCGGCCAGCTGGATCGACTGAAAAAAACCTTGTGAAAAGAAATCCTCCACAATGGACACAGAAGAAGTGCACAATGCTAACAGTTTTCCAAATACCACTGATTGCTTTCATCACAATGAGGGAAAGCAGCCGCTTTTGCTGAGCTCCACTTCAACAAACAACACTCTCACAAAACCTCCCAACCCACGTTTTGTTCCCAGACAAAACCTTCTCGACCGTCCAAACGCTCCCAGAGTTGGAAAAAGTTCTTTCAGCTTTCTTCCTCTTTTCCTCAAGAAAAAAAAATATAATAAAAAAGGGTCAAAGAAAGAGAAAGAAATGGTCGCTGAACTCGCAATGCGGATTCTTTCACAGCCTCCGGGACGATCTCTGTTTTCATCCGACAGTTTTGCCCTTTTATGACACCTCAAAAAAAACATACGCTTTGTCGTTCGTGACACGTCATTCAGAATTATCTCATTACAAAATGAAAAAGAACGAGGAGTTCTTTTTTCTTTTTCTTTTTTTTTTAAGGAGGCCTAACCTGCAGGAAAGCGTCAAATTCCGGTGTCAAAAAGTACACCTTTTTCCGCTCTGCGCTTTTCTACTGTGAACTAAACACAACGCGCTGTTTTCCAGGCCAAGAAGGAAGTTCCGTAAAAAGAAGAGATCGAGGTGTTACAATGGAGAACATAGCGGTGAAAGGGTTTAATTAACCGTGACGGAGATAATTATCCCTGGACTGTCCAAATTAGTTTTGCATAATCGCTCTGATCCTTATGAATTAATCTCTTAGTGTAGTCTGGTAGAAGCGCTTTGCTTAAATTACGCATTTTACTTTAAAAAAAAAAAAAAATCTACGTGCGCGGTAATGCACATACACACCTGTTTTACGCACACACGTGCACGCGCACACGTAACTGCACACTCCTTAAAACGGGTGATAAGCATTTATATATTTGTCTTTAAAATTTAAATGATTCTTCTTTTAATTTGCATTAATTGCTATTGCTGTTTGGAGTTTGTTTTTTTTAACTGCAGAGCGCGCAGCTCAGGCTGATTTAGAGCATAAAAGACGTGTTTGTTCTGCAGCCTTAAAGCAGCTCTCTCTCCTTTTTTTCTTTCTCCTTGGGAAAAAGAAAGCTCAGAGTACCACACAGTTTTATCTTCCTTCCTATTCACGATTAAAATTGTGATAAATAAGGTTTTGGCTCTTGATAACAATGGGCTGATTTAGATTTCCCCCCCTAGTAATGCCATTCAATGCGCGGACAAAAGCGGCCTTTGGAGGATACCTTACACTTCACCTGGACTGAGGAGCAAGAGCAGGAAAAAGAAAAGATAACAATCTTGTTCATCTCATCAAGAACTACAGCCGCGATTCCCTTCCGTTTAATCCGAATACGCTTTATTGTAGTCCTTTGCTGAACAAGTGAACAGTAGCAATAGTTTGAAGTACATAACGGAGGTTAAAGAAAACACAAAACATACAAATTCCATAAGAGTTAGTTAAAAACGTCTTTTTTTTCTGCACATGATACGAGGAGTGGGAGAATGGTGAATCCAGGAAATTATAAACCCACTAAATAAACTTCCATCTGCAACTTTTTTTTTAATCTTCTTCTTCTGCATCTTCAAATCTGAACTTTTTTTTTTTCAAGAGAAAGAAAATGGGGTTTGGTGAATCAAACCCCGAAAGTTATAAAGCATTAAAACTGAATATCACCTTCAAAATAAATTACATCCTCTACGTTTCATGTGCAAATAATACAGAACTAGCCTCATTCACTTTTTTAAAAAATTGTCTGGTTCACCATAGATTCCACTAAACAATAAATAGTACAGACATCTATAAAACGGTTTAAAAACTCAAAATATACACCGGGTTTCTAGTGAAATACGTATCTTCCTGGCCCTATCTCAAACACTAAGCCTATAACGGCAAATAAACTAAAGTCATTTTTATCTGTACACATTTACAGTGCTGTAACAACTCCCCTTGACCCATGAATTATAACCTCCAGCAACTTATTTGCGAGGAAATGCCTTGATCCTTAACATGGTCATTGTATATGCTGCCCTTGATTCCAAACTGGTTAGTCAGGCAGGTGCAAAAGATAGAAATCGATCAGGACACCCTTAAAAATGAGTTTTCACAAGGGGAAACTGCTTTTATACCTCACTCTCTCTAAACTGTGTGCATGTGTGCCATCTTTTTAGTCCTTTTCCTTGTGGCTGTGTGAAGTGATGGCTTGGTAATAATAGATTAGAGAGTTCTCTAAATAAGCATTACCTTAGATAAAGGCATTAATCAATATACATACACATGTGATATCTGAGACGACGAGCACTTCATCACATGTACAAGTTTGTGCATGCACAATAAAACTCTTGCGTGAATAGCTTTTTTTCTGTTTGTTTTGATTTCACATTTCATTTTCTCAGATGTCCAAAGTGGGCCTATCATAATGCCGCAGCATATGCAGGGTACGGTTCAAGTTGAGGTTTTCCCATCCCGGGGAGCAGAATGTATGCTAAGGGTGGTTGGAGTCCTGCTGAGGGCCAGGCCGTACAGTTACACGGGATCATGTAGCCTGGGTTTCCCGGGGACGGATGTGAGTGAGTGTGGGTGTGCGTCCCGCCACCTACACTGCCAGTCCCGGTGAAAGCCGTAGCGCCTCCCGGCGGGTAGCCCAAAGGAGAAGCGTACGGAAACGAAGGTGGGGAAAGCTCGGTCATCTTGGATCCCAGGTCGAAAAATGAGTAGGGGTTCGCGGACATGGAGGGGTTGAAGAATACCCTGGCCGCCGCAGCCGCAGCAGCTGCTGCCGCCTTATCGGGGTTCCCAATGACAGACTCGGAAAGTGCTCCAGTGGAAAGCCCGTTAACTTTGAGTGCGTCGTGCTCCCCGAGATTGTAGGGCACGGGGAAAGAAAACTTATCTTTTTTCATCAGAGTCTTGGGCTTCCGCCTCGGTCTGTATTTATAGTCTGGGTGTTCCTTCATGTGCATCGCTCTCAGCCGTTTGGCTTCGTCGATGAATGGCCTTTTCTCAGACTCGGTGAGAAGTTTCCACTCCGCTCCCAGTCTCTTGCTGATCTCGGAGTTGTGCATTTTAGGGTTCTCCTGAGCCATTTTTCTGCGCTGGGCTCTGGACCAAACCATGAAAGCATTCATCGGACGTTTAACGTGATCCATCGGTTTAGACATGTTGGAACAAACTGTCTCTGAAAGCAAAATATTGCACAAAAATCAAACAAAGTATAGGTAACTTCCAAGTTAAGTACAGAAAAAACAAAACAAAACGCACGTTATAAAGAGTAGCTTATTCAGACATCGTCAGCAGGCCGACATTAAAATGAAGATTCACTTAGACTGCAGCTCGTACGTTTGCTTACTTACTTAACACTTCAGTTCTTCATCCCACCGGTGATTATCATGCGAAAAGTACAAACGGCAGCGTCCTTAAGAGTGCTCCAGTGTTTCCTGCTTCATGGTTCCATCCAGCAGTGGTACGGCTTTAGTAAATATGAAGAAGATGAAGCAAAAGAAAAACTGTGCCTTGCTTTCCTCTTGTCGCCTGAGACTGTCAACCAGCACTCAGCAGCAGCATACACGCAAGTGGATGGTAACTCCCGCCTGCCCCATGTGAAATACAGGGGTTGTGCGGCAGGTAGTGAAAGTGCTGCTAGCGCATGCGCACTAGCAGCGATCACGCAGATGACTGCTGGACAGGTTTTTTTTCTTTTCTTTTTTTTAATTCCACCCTGATTTTAAAGGTTGTGCGCATCTCGTATTTACAGCTTTATGTATTATATGAGACCTGTGTGTCCTCGGTGTTAAAGGTCAGTAGTTTCATCTTTTCATCCCAGCAGCTTTATTCTAATGAGAACTTTGCGTTTAGTTTTTTAAAGAAAAAATAGGCTACTTAAGAGATGTACCTGAAATACCTGAGGACGCCAGCACATGTGAAAATTAATAACGCTGTCAGGTTTAGGGTGGAAAGCGACTGCAGACAGATGTGCGTTGACGTTTACTCTTACCTTGTACTGAATTTCTGAAAATCAGATAGTTAAAAAAAAAAAAAACAACACTCGTGCTTTCAGTGATTTAAAAGGTATCAGTAGACACTTCCTCTCAGTTTCATATGTGCGTTTGACAAATCAAACCAGCTCACTCCACTTTCTCACCTTTCATCCTCACCGGTGACTCCGTCTGCTGTCCCTTTTCCCTTCCCTCTTTCCCCTTGGGTGGCAATGCCATTCAAAAAAAAAAAAAAAAGTAGCGTGAGCACAAGACGACACGAGAGCTAAAGAATGTCTTCTTTAATTTTCTGATATTGCGGTATTTGCGGTAAATAAGCAAATGTTGAGGAGGTCTGAAGTGTTTCTAATCGCGCTTGGTGAAAATTAATTACTTTCCTGAAATCCCCCTTTTCACTTTCACTTCAAAGGACTTTCCCAAGGGCAGCGAATCAACAACTGAAATTAGGTTGTCGAATATTCAACTAAGCAATTACAGCTATCTGCAGGACCTGTTGAGCAAATTGTAGGTTTAAGTGGCTTGTTCTGGCACCTTCTCTGTTGTACATAATTATATATATATGTATGTGTGTGTACAAAAAAAAGGAAATAGAAGAGCGGCATCGAACAATATTATAAATGAGGAATTAGGCTGTAGGTCGAGCGTTTAAATGAGGATATAAACGGAAGTTTAATTCAATTCACCTTAGTGTTGTCCTTTTTTAACGGTTCAGCCTAATCTCCAGTTTACACAATATAGAATGTGGAATTATCATTATTATTATTATTATTATTATTATTATTATTATGTCGGGAAATTATTGAAAGTTATCAGTAAAGACCCAAAGTGAAGATGAGGTTTTTTTTTCTTATTCACATTTCTTTTTACAAGGATTAGCGTTGTTTTATTACCGCGGAGAGAAGAGGCTCACTGAGGCATCGCTCTTTTGTCTCAGGTACGAAACCTGACAAGGTGAAGATGATCCGCGCCGTAAACGGGGACCAGATGAGAGACAAACCTGCTGCTTATAAGCTGGCTCGCAGCATCTCTCAGCACCGCGCGCCCCTTTTTTTTTGTTCGCGTGTCATTCACATCGATAACGTTCCTGCAACCACGCGCTCACTCCACGGGAGCGTAAACCTCTCGTGACACCAAAGTGCAAACATTTCTATACACTGTACGTAGAAGCCCGAGTGGAAAGTTCTCGTTGGGAGTTCTAGACGTGCAGAGGTAAGTATGTGCACATGCTTGCTGTCACTGGGCCCCTCGAGATTTCTTATGAATTTCTCATTGCTGTTCTCTTTTATTGTTAGGGTTATTTGACTGCATGGAAATATATAGTTCCTACTAAATTATGGCCTCTGTTTTAATGATGTATATTGCGGATTTGAGGCCTGCTTTAACGGGGCGGGTACAGCCACCAAGGAGGTTGTGTGCTCAGAAAAAAATGTAAGGATTTGTTTTATCTGTTTGAAAGAAGAGCTTATTATATTGTAGACTGATGCACCATTAATTTATTCAGTTTGTAATGGAATTCATATCTAAAATAATAATAATAATATAACAACAACAGTAAACATTCCCGTCTGTGTTTCCCCCCCTTCTTCTTCTTCTTTTTTTTAACCTCTGCTTGGGTCCTAGAAGGAACACTTAAATAATTCAACATGAGTTAGTGAGAGTGGGAGAATTACCTGCCGATAAAGCCTGGGTCCAGCCTCTGAGACGGAGCCAGCACTCCCACCTCACAGCACATTGATGATAAGAGTGAATAGAAAAATATCATGCAAATAGAAGGCAGACAGCAGCAACAACAAGCCCATGGGGACATTTTCCTACCCGGGGAGATCGCGCACAGTTCACTCTAAAGTGCTAAAGCCATCACTCTGAAATAGGACCCCCTGGAGGTGCAAGAATCTCCACGATAGCGACAAACAGTTTATTCTGCTCAACACTCCACTAAGTCTGTGAGAAAGCACAACAAATTATGGGGAGAGACTTGATGAGGATCCCTGGATAATCCCAGTTTGCATAAAAAGCCCTCATCTATAAAGAATATTGTAGGATGTGCACTTCACCTCCTCCCACTTTTCAAAGTGTTTACTGTTATTCTCCCATTGGAGCTGGAAGGAGGGGGAATCGAGTCTTTAGAATAAATTGATTTCAAGGGAACACAAGTTGACCTCTTGCTATCTGATGGCTTTCCTTTGACTGGGGGGGGGAGAAAAAGCGAGGGTAAACAACAATATCTTCTGTTTGCCACTTCAAACCCCACAGAGTGGGGAGTATTTACTGTCACATGAAAGTTTGCTCATTATCGGGGAGGTTTGTAGAAAGGGAGAGGGAGGGTTCCTGATTGTGTACCTGATGTGGTTTCTTTCTGCTTGTCTGATCACAGCTCTGCCTGGCTCTTCCCCTTCCTTTTTTTGCCACCATGGCTGCTTTCATGCAGACCGAGCCAAGAGAGAAACGTACACCTCCACAGCGAAAGGTAGTCATTTCGACTGTGCTGAGATGATCTTTATTTACCCCTACACGCTCATGACAACTGCTCCACTTTTTGGGGGTTTTTTTACAGCTGATTTTCAGATTAAGGATTTAAGTGTGCAGATAAAGAGCACAAATCAGGATCCAAATATTTCATTAATTTAGCTAAAACCTATTTAAAAGCGCGATAGCTATCATAAAAGCGGCGCTTTAAGGATGGAGAATTATAATTCTGTTACACACATAATTACTGGATATTTTCAGTTAACTCGCTTCATCATTTTTGCACATTTTTTGCTAATCACTCGCTAAAGAAAACAGGACAACAAAATCCCAAATTTTAAGGCATAAATGTGACATACAGCGAAGGACAAAAGTGTTTTCCCCGTGATGTGGAGAGCATTGAAAGTCAATTTGTCACTATCGCACGCCATTAGCCGCAGAGTCTTATCTCAAGTGAGCCTTTGATAAAGTGTTAATGACAAACAGTTTAGTGCTGAAAGTGATCCCATTGATTACTATTTAAAGGTGATTGCGTTTAGATTAGAAGTCATTTTGTCTAATGAGGTTCCTTTACAGCGTTCACAATACGTAGAAAACATGCTTAAGTGCAAGGCAACATAATGACAGGATTGGTAAAGAGACAATGCCGACTTCAGCATCACCTCAAATGAGTCACACACAGAATGTCTGAATAAATGCATAATTAATGTGAATATAAAGTTAATATTTTTTTTTGTGGTTTGAAAATGTGACCTATTTTGAAGGTTGTGTTCTCAAAATATATTCAATAAGTGCCAAATTAGTTGTGCAGTTCTTTAATCATTCTAATTATACAGTCTTTATTGCTCCTTAGGGCAGAATTTTATGTCTTTGTCTCAGTGGGAATTATTTTGGTGAAGAACCAAAATATTTACTCAACCACAACCTAAATATTACGCATATCAAGAGGAATTGAGAAATAATCCCCTCATAGAGCACAGTATTAACTTAATCACATTAGTGAAAATACTATTGATAGTGGTCATGATCCCTGGTGAGGGAATCTGTGATTCACAATAAAAAAGCCATACAAGATAGAACACAAATTAAAGACTGGGGACTTGAACAGGCAAAATGGCCCTGAGGACTGAGCGAGAGTGTGTGTGTGTGAGTGTGTGTGTGTGTGTGTGTGTCTGAAAGCTTGAATGATGGTAAAGAGGGAAGAAAAAGGGGGGAGTGATTGTCAGTTCAATCTTCGAGGACCTCAACTGACAGTTACAACAAACTTTGAAAGCACATTATGGAAGGAGAATGGCTACACAGAAGCATGTGGAGTCCGCCAGGCTGATAAGACCTTCATCTTTAAACCGCCGCTTGTCAAAGTATTATATGTAATCTCACACTGCAGAATATCTCCACACCCCGAGGGGCAAACAAAATAGCAGCGGCAATCAAATGACTTCCTGGATCATTAAAAAAAAACGGCCGATCCAACCGTTTGTGAAAAGTCAGATTTTTGAACTGCGATTGCTGCCACCCGCCCGCAGGGTGTATGTTTAGCTTAAACCTGCCACGTATTCTCTGTGGCAGAGCCCCGTGGTTCATATCCAAAGATACTTGCTTACCTCGGGGCTATGAGATGACTTTTCCAATGATAGACTATTTTGAACCATTTAGCGGATACATTATCACTGGCCTTTCTTCCTTATTATATTCCCCTTATCGCCACAGCATCGCTGCAAAGCCCCAAATAGAGAGTTGTAATTACCCAGACTGCCACCTGATAGCAGCCCTTCTATCAGCTTTATCACTCCAGGTCCTGCTAACTCATCATAGAGACAGAGGGAAGAAAAGGCCTGCTTGTGGCACAGCCCACCACAGATAGCTCATCTCTCAGATACATGTATAGTTCCAATTGGGATCAGAGAAAACTGATGCACCAAGGCAATTTTTTTATCCACCCTTTTCCTTCAGCCCCACAAAGACTGCTCTCTCTCAGTCCTCTCCTAGTCTCTCACTCTTTATGTCCGAGCTGAATTGAGGCCACTCCGCAAACAAAAAGTGATCCAATCTCCTTGAACCTGTGGCAGCGCAGTATCATGCTATTTGGGCTTTTCTAGTGCCCCGTCGTCCTTCAGAGGGAGGAAAAGAAAAAAAAATTCCAAAAGGTGAATCGTTCATCTTTAACGCTGCGCACAGTGTCAAAGACACTTGCGTAAAAGTTGGCAGCTTATTGAGTTCAGCTTATTAATTACCTTTGACCTGATGAACCACCTTGCTTGATGTTCTGAATGGGATGCAAAGACTGAATCTATTGATTTGTGCTCATCTGAACTGAATAAACAAAAGGTAAAAACTGTGAAAAGTTAAAGGTCAAGATTTAATGTATACTTTTAAATGCTTTTTTACACGCGGGTCTGTAAAGAAGAAAAGCAAAAGTTAAATGTGATCAAATCAAACTGCGAGACTGTTCAAAGTATTCACAGGTCGCCTATTAAAAATGACCTTCTGTGATTTATTTTTTTTACCCTTTTCTATACGTCATTATACTCGCCAATTCCCACTAAAAGTCATTTATGAAAGGTAGAATAAGTCAAATTAACCCAAAGAGAGAAAAAAACAAAAGCAGATGACTTAACTAAGCTTGAACCAGAAGACTGACCTTGACAGAGACCAAACAGTGCTGTGAATGAATATATATTCTGGCGAATGTAAGAGTTAAATATATTATATATGTATTAGAATTTTTGAGGATTCTCAATCATCCAAACATTTGTAGCACTAACTAAATTTAATGTTACTTCCATTTTGGATCTACACCTTAATTACCCCTAAACTACCCATTAATGCCAGAGAAATACGTAGCTGCAAAAGTTTTTCTTTTCCTTCTTTTGTGATCACAACATTACTGACAGTTGGTGATTATTATCTATGTATATAATTAGCTGTCAGTTTCAGAGTGCCTGTTTGCATTTGTATGACACGCTCAAAGCGCTGCATCCTTTCCTGTCGCGTATTGTGCACATAGCCGTGCCTTTCTCCATCACTTGTAACAATGAAAGAGCCTTTGTGCGTCGACTCATCGTTACGTCAAAGAAACAGGCAGGGTGACTGTGACCTCCATCAAATGGGAAAATTGTGAGGATGCATTGGAACTCTATGGTTCCCATGGCCCGAGCGCCTTCTGACAGAGGCACTCCAACACAGCTTGAAAGGAGAAATCAATCTTATTTGAGGAGATTAAGTGACCAAGATAATAACCATGTCACTGAGAGAGAAAAGGAAGTCCCACTTTTCACGAGAGTGAAACCAACTTCCTGCAGATGGCTCAGTGTTGCGGCTGAATATCGCATCTCTTTCTCTCTCGGTGAGCACTTTGTAGGGGTGTTGTCATGTGGCCATTCGAGCAACTGCAGTAAGAGCTGTTTGTTCCAGACACAAAACACATGGAAAGATTAGCGATACCTGTGCAGTTTTTTATTTTTTTATGTTTCCAAATATGTTTGTGTGTGTGCAAAAATCATCTGTGTGCACGTTCTTCCTAAGCACTGGCTTGAATGACAATATGATCAGTGAGAGGGTAAGTGTCCCGTCAGCATGTTCTGTTCAGAGTGTGTGTGTGTGTGTGTGTGTGTGTGACAGTGGCTGTCTCAGGTGATCTCATTATTTGATGGACACAGCAGTGGAGAGGCTGAATTCACACTAGCCTCTCTCGTGCCGCACGCTTAATCAGGCCATTACTCATGCAGAGCAGCGGAGGCACTTATAGGAAATATTGATCATATTTTGACAGAGTATTCTCCCCTCTCCATAATCAGCAACGCACCGCCGCCACACCGGCGATCCAGCGCACGCAGCGCACGCGACAGCATCATTAGATGCCACTGCAGAAGGGCTTCCACTTATCAGCAATCCAAAGCAGACAGCCTGTGTTAGTGTGTTAAGATGTTTGCCTAATGATTTTAACTAATCTGTTTATTTCCAATGTTTATCTAAACAGCCTGTGAGGGAGGGATAGTAAAGCAAGGAACGTGGCTTTTCAAAATCAAAGACTTCAAAGCAGCTAATCGCCTGCATGAAGATTAATGAATTACTCTTACCAATGCTCCTCTTAGTTTTTCACTTGTGCTTTTTTTTTCCTTTTTCTTTTTTTTTAATGTTTGGCTAAAATAAATACCCGTGCAGAGCTACTTTCCCAGTGAGATACCAGAACCAAAGAGTGGGACCCTGCGAGAGTCAGATCATCGTCCCATGGGATGTTTGCTAAAGATGATGTGACATGCCTAAAGAGCAAAGCTCCACCAGGGGCCCTCAGGGGTGTTTGCGTTTGGCAGCACAAGCCGAAAGTAACCTCTCTGTTCAAATTAAGCCTTGCCAAGGGTCAAGTGAAATCAATATGTTAATCCATAAATTGTCCTGTGTGATAATTACTAAGAGGAACAGTAATTACAAAAGACATTAATTTACTTCTTAGATTTTGTGCCAGGGGAGAGTTTCACCCAGCCTCGATTCATCTGGAGGCAAACAATTCACAGAGGAAGCGTCCCTTTTTTTAAAGCAGCGGTCGATTCTTGCGGGAACAGTGGGCGCACACAAGCTCTCGGTTAAAGCACTTTTGGATATGCTGAAAGACTGTTTGAAGGTTTTCGAACCCCTGTGTAGTCAACTCCAGGGTTCTTGCATTGGTCAGCCATGACAAAGGTTTCGCGAAATGCACACTTTTGTCCCTTTTGACAATGTGTCTCGGACATTAGCATAATAACAATATATAAACTCCATATGGGCTGTTGAGGGATAAAACCTTGGTGTCTGCAGCTAAAGACACATGTAGCGCCACACAAACGCCACGCTGCTTTAATGTGGCAACAACCTGTATATGTTCTGATCTGTTTCTTCTCAACCACTTTGAGGCATGGCACAAACATTGTACAGGCATTCTTTTCTAAACCCCAGGTTGCAGCTGGTTTGCCACTCACTGCGCACTGCCAAGTGCAAGAAATGGGTTTCTTTTATCAGGACGGAGCAAATCTGGGCTAATGTGTCTGGTAGAAAGTGTCCCAGGGAGCCTCGCTTACCCATTCTTTAGCCATTCTTTCCACTTTTCTCCTCTCCTGCGAGTGGGATAATTGCAGTTTAATTGGGTGACAAGAAATGAAAACTGTGTCCACATTATCTAGGATTATCTCTTTTTCCTCCAGCCTGCCATCAATTCAAAGAAGCCCATTTATCAGCGCGGGGAAGCTGATGCTTGGTCAGCGGAGGAGAAGCTTTGAGCACCAGTTAGCAAAATGAAGAGAGAAAGGGCCCAGGAGCAATGGGAGGGAGCTTGACAGCTAAGAAAAAAAAAATGCTCTTTGTATCTTATCGTAAGCATACATTAATCTTTAAGATGTATATCAGTTTGCCATTCCAAATCAATAAAAGCACAATGACATTATTTTCAAGTAAGATGTCTTTGGAAAAAAGAAATAAAACATAAACAGCGTTGGTTCTACCTCGGTTTGTTCGCCAGTTGAAATCTATCAGCAGCTTTGAATGCTCGAGTTTAATTATGTAGAAAATTTCCACAAAACGTACAACATCTTGTGTCACTTAAGCAACCCAGACAAAAAGTGCTAATGAATACCAATAAGACTCCCAGCATTGTGGGATGGATGCGCTTCATAGCCAGCTCCATTCATTTCATCACGATTCTTAAATTATGCACAGCAAGGTTACAAAGATTGAGTCATACCCGGGCCAGCCGTAGCTCACCTTCCTTTTTGTTTGAGCTGTACTCAACCTTAAAAGCCTCTTTCACGATGCATGAATGCACTTCATTTTCTCTCAGAGAACTTTGCTCCGATAGCTGGAGAGAGGAAGGTTGTTTAGAGAAGGAAGGAGAGACAATGAGGGAAAAATGAAAGCTTTCAGATTCCATTATGAGCATTGCCATCTATTCTTTTCTGCTGTTTATACTGTACATTTTCTTCACAATAATACCCCTTTGCCTCAGTGCGCTTGCCAGTCGCTCAAGCACAGTCCTAAATGGGTCTTGCGTTGGGTTATGGTAATACAATAAATATGAAAGACGACGAGGAGAAAGTCCGAGGGAGGATCAGGGTAAAAAGAGCAGATCAGAAAACGACATCATTTATACTTTGCTAGCCTCTGCACAGAATGAAATGAATGAGACCTTGCCAGTGCACTACACAGGTTCCCATTCAGTCTCAGGTGCATTGTGTAAACATTTAAGATGGTCTGATCATTTGGTGGAAAGAGCAGGCTTTGTCCAGCACTAAAGCATGAAAATGCGCTGTACAATGACCAAGGTGGAGTGCCTTCCATTCTGAAAGGAATAGGAGACCTTCTCTCTATACAATACCTTTGAAGGTTACAGGATGTATTGTCTGTTCCTAGAAGTGAGTGCACACATATGTGAATGTGTTCATATGTACACATTGAGAGTAGGAAGAATGATAAAAATATCATAAATAATGACTTATATAATTTGACCAACACGAGCATAGCCTCCATTGGGTTCGCAGCAACTTCTCCTCTTTTTGATTAGTTGTATTTTAATTTGAGGAGTTAGTCCTACACAAGTTTATTTATAACCCAAAGCAGGACATGCTGCTTTTTCTAGGCTCAGGCAGGTATTTTACTTTGGTACCAGTTTAAAATGAGTGATAATAAATGCTAAATTTATAGTTAACTAAACTTTAGTCATTAGCTATTTTGCAGTTAAACAATGGAATTATAATTATTAATATGTCTTCATTGATAATTGTTTTTTAGAGCAATATCTTACAGTTTTTTTGCAAAGCTGAAACTGTATGTAATACTTGTTCTAAAGAGGATGTTAGTAGGCAGGTAGGGGGTGCAATTTGTGTCCTAACGCACTCAAAAAATTGGGCACAAAAATGTCTTTTTTAGGTTTAGGAAAAATTAACAGTTTAAAATAAGCAGTTTAGAAAACTGACTTTATGTGTTGCAAAATGATGCTTAAGGGTACCCAGTGCACCTTGAGGCCAAATGTTCCTGATGACATGTTTATATGTAACTAGCTGGGAGAGAGACACGTCTCATCATTGCACCATAACACTAAAGGACACCTTGTGCAGGTCTCGCAGATGCTGACGACTTTGAAGAAAGAGCAGAATTTGAAAGCCTACGAAAGAAGACAAGGCTCACAGACCAGTAATAAATCCTTCATCAACAATAAAACACTAATAACATGTGATAATCATTACCACTTACAAAGCATGCTGTGTGTGTGTGTGTGTGTGTGTGTGTGTGTGTGTGTGTGTGTGTGTTGATGTCCTCAAAATTCCATTGTTGTTCTCTTATTAGCCATAAAAAACACACAACATAAAGTATATTTCACAAAGCATTCATTTTATTATACATATTCAGTTTGCTATTTAATAACAATTACAATAGTATGTGATATAGATATATATATATATATTATCTGAGAATATTAGGAGATGGTAATAATCCAGTCCCACCTAATCCTACAAAAACAGTGAAACTTGTGTGGTTATGCAGATAAATATCAGATATGTTGTTGTAGCAGTCGGCTGATGGTTAGCAATAATGCAGATGCCCGGTTCAGAATCAGGGCTGGGCAGTAATACGGCTGTGGTGAATGTGCTGCCACATTCATTCAGGCAGTGTTAATCATTTTTACACAGGGCAGCAATATAAAATTGCTAAAGGAGAATTGCTTCAGCCTGGTCAGTGCAGGGAGCAGTTTGTCTAATCAGAGTGCAAATAGGGTTTGATCACTGTCCAGCGTAATCTGGCCCACAAGCAGCATTTACAGCACTAAATCAAGCGTCGGGGAAGCTGCAGGTGCTGCCTCACAGACAGGCCTCCCCCTGGGGGCCCTGTGCTGGGGAATAAACAGCAAATAAATGGCAGTGCTGGGAGAGCGATGAGCTGATTAACTCACTGCAGGGCAGTTTCTCATTATCCCCTTAACCCAGACGGAGACCTACCCAATCTTACACCCTGTCTCAGTTACAGTAGGGCAACTGCCCTGCGCCAACTAGGCTGACATTGTCTGGGTTACACTTCCAGGGAGGCAGAGTCTGTATAGATGATATATAAAAAGTAAGCCAGTGTATGTGTGTCCATCAGTGTGTGCATGTGTGTGCGTGGACTGTGTAGTCCATCTCTGGGGAGACTGCTAATGTGTCAGCTCCATGGCTCATTTCTTTCAATTACAGTGGCTGGGCTAGGAGAGCCCACCAGCAGTCCACTGACAGCTCCATATGGGTCCCATCACCCCTTATCACGGGGCCACTCGTGGATAATTCATTTACCCTTCATTGAATATGATATATTACCATCAACAAAAGCAGTTATATATCGCACAATTCACACGTTGTTAATTAAGAGCAGGTAAGAGCATTTTAGATGCAAAATTATCCTATTTAAACAGAGGAGAGCCTTTTCTAATTTATCATATATTGTAGGAAATGAAATATACATGTGCAGTGTCATGTGAAAAAATCATTTTCCGATATCAAAATTTCACAAGTGATCAAATAAAGAAACTTTTTGTGAAAATAAATAAATAAGACAGAAGTGAATTTTCCTATTGTAAAACGTTGATTTAGCATGTCACCTGAATATAAAGCTTCGTCAGACATACTTTGAAATGAGCTGCACTGTTTTTCCATTGTGCCTCCCCTCGTGGTTTCAAAGCGAATTAATTAACATGATACAGAAATAGGTAGAATGCAAATGTTGGAGCCCTCACTTTATGCCTGGGTATCCTTTTGTTCCCCTTTTATTGTACCAAATTATTTAATTGGGTCTCTCTGATTGTGCACAGACACAGGAAGGAACACAGCCCATTGTTAGCTTCCATACAAGCCACAATACGGTATCAAATTCAATTCCCATCAAAACGGCTGGCTGCTGTAGAGCCCGCAGTGGCCCTGGAGATTAATGAAGATCTGCATCAAGGCAAAGCGCTGGTCTGAGATGGGAGATTTCTCCCAAATAAAAGACCCCTTCACCAAGAACAAAAGGGGCCCTGAAAAGCAACGGGATGTTCTGAGAGGATGAAATAATTCAAAACAAAGACGAGAGTTTGGGGCGGGGAGCAGAAGAGATGGGGGAGAGCGCTGAAATAAATCACTTTCTTTCTTGTGATTTGATTTGATTTGATTTAGTTAGCAAGTTCAAACACTCGTTACAAGTGTGACGTGTGTCTTGACTGTGAATCAAATCTTATCTTAATATTCAGTTAGTTCAGATTTTATTAACAATCTTACACCACGGAGACCACGGAGAATGATTTTCTAAATGATTTTTGAGCAAAATGGTCTCTCTAAACTCATACCTGAGCTTTAAACGTCATTGTTTGGGCTCGAATAGCTTATCGAGAAAAACATGTTGCTGAGCCTTAAAAGAATCCGTCAAGTCATGGTTCACCTTGATTGCAGCGTTCATCAAAGCACAAGGGGCTGTCAGGATTCGCAGTAACACACACAGACTTTCTCTGTTTTGTCTTGTCAAATGACATTCATCTGCGGAGAAACACACTTCAACTGTATTCAAAGTGTATGAATGGATTTTTCCCCCCCTCCCTTGAATCGCGCTTTATGAACTGCAATAATCGGATGACTTGTTCTCTGAACGCAGCGTTTCGACAGGTGAGCTCTTTCAATTCAACTTAGCACGACACTTGCTTGTTTTTTTTTTCTTGCCTGATAGATTCTAGACTCGTCGTTTTTCGAGCTGTCTGATAAACACAAATAGAAAAAAAACACCTCATGAAGCAGATATTCAAATTTCGTTTCTTAACACATCTGATTTTGGTCTGAAGTGAGCTTTAATGGGTGATTCCCTATATGAGCGTTTCTTTAAAACACTGAATTCATAATATTAACTATCATTTTTCCAAAAGAGAAGGCAGCCACAAAGGGGAGATTTCAAGTTTTGGGCCATTGCCACCTAAACGCCGCATTCCACTCGTTCGCATTCAGCACATGGTGTGTCCCAGCCTGCCATATTTACTTCATTTCCCCCGATTCATAGATGCTGCTCGCTGGACCAGAACATTCCAGCTGCCACCTCAACATCTCATTATTTTTTTGAAATATCAAGCTTGTATCTTCTTGATAAATAATTCGCAGTAGTATAATGTATCAGACTAAAACATATTTTCAGGGGGGCATGGAGGTTAAAGTGCCAATCTCACCTTTTTAATTTTTTTTCGCCCTGAAGACAGAGATTTCCATATATAGAGTGACCATGGTTTGTGTTCAACATGGGCAATCGGGATGAAGCGCACGGCGACACATATTGCTGTCAGAGATTGGAAATGAGGCCTGCTAACCTGTAGGCAGCCTCCCCAGACCAATCAGCTTTACACATTCCCAATGCATTTGCAGCCTCTAAAAAGAATTGTGACTGTGAAGTTTTTATCGGAGTAGTTGACAAACATTACTCTTTAATGCAGTTTTGTAGAAATGCATTCTTATCCCTCTTGGAAGGCATTTATCTACTTGAAACCTGCAAAATGGTTGCCACAGGGAAGGATTCCTTTTAATAGACTACAATAGGCTCAGTATGGGACACAGTCTGATTTTTGTGATAGATAGCGGGCCCAGCCATATATTCATGGGAAATTGTTTATCTTCAAGCGAGACCGGTGAAAGGCCATTTTTACAAAAGCGTTTTCAACTTTCATCTGGAATGATTCTTTTCACTCGTATAAATTGTTCTGTAGAATTTCAGACAGGTGCTTTTCATGGAAAAGCATCCGCGCGCAAAAAAGAGAGATGTCACAGGACATGAATGCAAAGCACACTGATAGAAGAAAAAAAGGGGGGGAAAGTGCCATTTATATCTCTCCTTCATATATATATATATATGTATATATATATAAAATAATTGCATGCTAATAAAACTGTGTAAATATAAAAATATTTAAAAGAGATCTCACCTAAAAACTGAAACAGTTTCAGTGAAAACCGAGGATGACAAAAAGCCCTCTGTGGGCGGCAAACATCCCCACAGCGCTTGCTATTCAGACGAAGCTACATTGTGCAGCGGCGCTGTCTCTCAGGCCTTCGTGCGGCCGAGGCTTTTTTTTTTTTCCTTGTGAGGTCCTTGTGATGCTTGGGTAGGGCCTTTCCCTGGCCTGTCTCGGCAACAGAAGCCAGCAACGAGGCGACACAATGCGAGAGCAGGGCCTGAGGACGGGGGGCCTTGTGCACTCTTAACGCCACTCTCAGGAAACAGGGACAATAAATCAATAGACTGTCCCTCTCCAGTAGGGGCCAAATGTAAACAAATTGAAAGGGATGGAGAACAAAACAGATTGCTGAATGAAACAGACATACTCAATAGGGGTACTGCTCCAAATGAAATGCCTTTGTCGTCGCTTCCTTCCAGCTTCCAGCCTTCACTACGATGTGTGCCACTCTCAGCAACATGACATGATACCAAGCGTGACCAACTGCAGGTTTCCAAAAGACAACAGGTGCAAAGAATCTTACAGGAATTCTTTAGATTTATCTTTCTTCCAGCAACGGAACGCGGTTCAAAATGAACCACTGAAATGCAGCGAGGTGTATTTCGTGTTGCAGGTAGCCTACTTTATCAGCGCGCCCTGTTCTTAAAGACCTATGCCGATGAGCCACAGCAGCATCTCGCACACTGTATAACATTCTGCGCTCAAGGGCACAAGCACAGAACTCTGCATGTCAGAGCTGCATGCCACAAGTTAAATTAATGAATCTTTAAAGGGTTTAGGTTTTTTTAATGAGAGAAGCTGTTGTAGCTTTTTATCAAACCTCTTCATATTTCACTGAGGTGGAATGGTGCACCACATTTGCGAGGCAGAACTAATGCTATATAAATCTCAAGTAATAAGCAGGCCCTGGGGACATCATCTAAATGAAGATTTTACACCAATTTAAACCTGCCTGCAATTTGATTCCTGCCTTAAGTGCATTTGTTTAACAGGTGCTGGAGATGCAAGCGCTTCTCTCCAAAGTGTCGCTATGTCTCCTTTATTAATTTCTGGATTGCAAGTGGGCGGGGGAGTATGAAGAGAAAGGGGAGTTGACAAACACTAATCAAAGGTTCAGAGTGGGCTGATTCTTCCATAGATCCAATGTACTTTTGCTTCATTTGCAAACTAATGATTTTAAACCCCCACAATCTGTTTGAGGTCAGCTCCTGTGTATTTTGGATACGCTTGGCTATTAGCATCACTGAAAGCTTCAGATGTGTCAAGCCTGCTCCCCCTCTAGTGATAGTCACCTACTTTAATTTCCCTGCAGGCCTCAGAGGGGGATGAATTCAACTAAAATCACAAGCTGTTTTGTTGGCAGTCCTTTGTGGCCTATAATGAATCTAATGAATATAAAGAGAGGAGATGGGAGGGAGGGGGGGAAAGGGATGAAGGCGAATACATTTCAACCACGCTGTGTTGCTTTTACTTGACGATTTGTGACCCTCAACAATGGAACAATAGCGAGTGTTTTTGTACCCTTAATTTGCCTTTGTGTTTCAGCTTCATCTCTTTCACCACCAAACACTGAAAGTCGCCAGTTGAAGAATAACTGCTGACTCCACGGTCTGTCAGACAAAGGGGAGGTTTTAAGATGAATCCCTAACTCTCAGCCAGCCAGAGGAGCAGAGAGCGAAAGGGGCTCAAAGACAACAACGGGCAAGTCAAAGGTAGAATTAGCTAGGGTTCCCAAACAGGCCAGAAACACTTCCTCCCTTGTCAAACACAGCCACAAACAGCACTTCTGCCTCTTAAAAGCTGCTGAACATTTGTATTTGCACTCAAAGAGGTGTTTGACACATGAATTGAAGTGGCTCATCTGATAAGAGGCACAGGCTGAAAGGTAGAGCGGAAGAGCGAAGCAGTGGCACTGCTGTTAAAGCTGGCCCCTCAGGTGTCGGAACGACTGATACTCAGGTCAAGGCTTCAAGTAATTAGCATTCGGTTAAAAACACTAATCAAGCACTGCTCCAAATGACCACAAATAAAGTGACGCGGTACTGTACTAAATATTTCGGCACATGAACTTTTAAGTGCTGCACTGTGCACTGGGTAGACGATAAAAAAGTTCTGTGTCACTGGTCCATGCCGGTATGCTCCCCAGTCCCTGTAATGATTTCTATTCATAAACATGCAGTGTGCTATCCTCCACCTGGCAGCTGCCTCTGTGCATATGAGATTACTATTATGCATCTTCCAATCCCACGGATAAACATCTCTCCACTTTTGAAGTTTGCAAGCATGAGGCATATTTTAGTGCCATATGACTTAAGCATCCCTTCAGGTATCACTTGCAATCTTTTCTCATTCTATATACATTGTTCAACTTTAATGGGTATCTAATTTGTGTTATCAGCTTACAGGGCAGTAAGTAATAATTTGCATGGCTGCCCTAAGCAAATATGGCTCCACAAGCATCCCATAGTATAGACACTAGAATGGATTAACCTCCATATTGGCTATGCCCTGACGGTCAATGCTTTTTTAGAACAGATAGTTTCGTTTGGTGCCAATTGTTGTCTCATATATATATATATGCATGTATAAAAACCACACACACACACACACATGCGCGCGCTTTCTTTTACATTCAGATGTTACACTAGATAAAAGTCTCCAACATTGTCAATCTATTTACTGCAGTGCTGATAATGGTTAGGCCCCATTCGAAGAATAAATGCATCAGTGCATTGGTACTTAAATTACTTCTTTTTCCGATGATGACCTACAGCATGCACTGTCATAAATGGCCGCTTGTACTCTTGTAAATCAGTTGCCCTCCAACCTGACACACAATAAGAACGATTCAGCGTATTATGTGCTGTCTTTCTTTGACACTGTTCTTTGAGTTATTCGTATGTATTCAGGCATTTTTTTCATGCCGTACTCTTTCAAAGCAGTTATAACAACACTCAAAATGTCAAGGGCAATGTGATTTAAGCATGAGGGTTGAAGACAAGAAAGGCCGATATCATAGTTGATAATTTCATTCGGCTCACAGCTAAAGTGCTCATGATGAAGACGAAAGCTCAAAGAGCTCCTTTCCTCCCCGACAACGTCTCGCTAGTCCCTCGTGGATTTCAAACGCCAGCTGCAACCCAGCATAAACCCACATCGACGATGGTGAGAGCCGCTCAGTCCAGCGCCGCAGGTTAATCAACATCTGAAATTAGCCGGTGCATGTAAAAAATGGATGCGTACAGTGTGTTCGCAGTGGTTCTACAGGGTAAACAGGCATACATCTAGGAGAGTAGCTTGATATTCTACTGGCTTGCATCAGGCATGTGTGTTACGCTTGTTAGCTTAGTAGACAGTTAATTGCCATGGTGGGTGGTTAGAGTGCTAGGAGCCTGATCTCAGGAATATGTCACATTTGCTAATCGGACATGCAGATGCAAATAATGTATGACAGACTGTGACCAACGCTACCGGAACATAAATACTGTTAACTTCAGAAATGTTCTTGGCTCAGAAATCTTACTGCATAAAGGCTATAATGACAACCCACTGTTTATCTATTTATTTATTTTGTTTAGCTATTTCTGTTCATGGGCCAATTTGACAAAAGAAGTGTATTAACAAAAAAAAAAATCCTACTGAATTACTGGCCTGATTATGTTATCTCCTGGAATTCATGTAAACCATGTGAAATCCGAACTGTGCGCACCACAAATGGAAGCAGGACTCAGTTCGCACAGCCTAATTCATATTCCTAGAAGGATTTGTAATTTGCAAAACATATCAGGTATCTGACAGCAGGGCACAGCCTCTTTAAAACTATGCTATTCAAACTTGCATACAGTTTGAAAAGCGCATCCATAGATTGATTAAAGTTGTAAAGATTTTACATCAGAAGCGCGTCTGATTAAAGCCACATGCCACAGAGATGCTACTCTTTTGAATCAGCCCAGTAATCTACCGCACTTGGTTGAAATTGTTGTTAACGCAGGAATAATATCAATGCAAACTATATTAATAACCATGCCGAGAGACGCCGGAGCAATGTCACTTAATCAATGAAAACAAATCACGTACACCTTGTTATGATTATCTGGAGCAGTTTGAATATTAATGTGTCGGTCGAAATCAATTTTGGGGTTGCATATATTGCCACCGGTGTTTACTCATGGTTAAGACATTTCTTTCTTTTATATTTCTGCTGCATCCCTGAGAGAAATCAATGAAATATTAAATAGAGATATGATGCCGGCTATTATTGTAATTCAAAAAACACCAACAAAACAAGAACAATTGTATTATTGTAAACTATAAAGATGGGATGTTCAAATTTCAATTAACTTTGGTTTGTATTTGCTGATATTAATTAAGAGGGCTTGCAGAAGGACACAAAAGAGACAGGTTCATTGTCTCAGATTATTCTCATGAAAGTAGCATTAGTATGTAGCACAACACTACCTAATTAACTGGCATGGGAGGCAAGGCATTACACTGGAAACCTTTTGATTTGTGGGCGGTAATAGCATTGGGCAAGAAACAGATTCTTTATTTCATTAATTGATAAGAGGGCCTTTAATGAAAATATCAGCCCAGGAGCAAAGCAAGTCAGCATCACTACTTTAGTGTGGAGGAAAGAAGAAAAAAAAACTTGCTTCAAGGAGTATTGTTGCAGGCAATGAATTACCTCATGACTACAGTTCATTAAATAAAATGTGAAACACACCTGGTGGGCTAATGGAGGTCAAATGTGTAAGCAACAGCAAGAGCGTAAGGGGATGTGGCAATAAAAGACAAAGCAGCACCTAGCCTCTTTTTTGACAGGTTAATAAAATCCCTGCCGCTAAGTGTTCAGGTTGTGGGACTCGGCTCAGTCGCGTCTCCCATAGTCTGGAATCGGTGATGTGACAGTGTTGTATCAGTGTCACTGAGAGCAATCATAACATTCCTTTCCTCCAAGTCCAAAGCTTGTTTTAAATTCCCTTGGCAGCAGACTGCTTTAGGGGGTCAAACAAACCAAATCTCTGCACAATAATGACCGCCTATCAGTTACATCTCTCACCTGTAATCACTGGCTCGCATTAAAAGCATCTTTTTTTTCAGCTCTGCATACTTGACTGTGAATGCTTTTGAAATGAGTATAATGTAATCTGTGCCGCAGATATCTTCGGCTTTTGTGCAACTATCCAAGTAGTGAATGGTTGGGCCTATCGGTTACTCTCTGGAGGTGATGTATACACTTTCTAGAACAATGCTACAAACAGATGAAGGCTATAATATGCTGCCTATTCCTATTCTGTCATTTTTCGGGGTTATTTGGATTTTTGGAAAAACAATTTAGGTGTGTGTCCCCCCCCCGCCAACTTTTATTTTCTCGAGGTAAAAACTCATTTTTAAAATCTGCTTAACTCGGGTGAACTTGCTCAGAAAAGTTTACAGTTTAGTTTACGAGCAACAGGAACTTTTTCGTGAAATACGTAATGTCAAATGGGGCACAAATACAAATATAGCTACAGCAGTACAATGCATTTATTTATTTTTTAAAAATCAACTTAATCAATAAAGTTGTGGTGCAAACGCGCAACACAGTGCAACAGCAGAAATCCATATTAATACAACCGACGAGACATCAAATTTCCATTACACGACATATCATTTTGACATTATCTTTGAGATATAAAAGTTTTTATTCTTTTGACTGTGATGTGTGCCAGATTATCCACCTGCCTGTCTATCTGCATTACCGTTTCATTTTCACACTGACAGTTTTAAGAATAAAGACACAGGGTTTAAATATATCTCGCCGCCGAGCAGACATTCTTCACCAGATGTGCAACAGATAATGTCAGCCTAATCTTTGAAAGCAACAGCACCAACTTTACTATGGTTTTTTTAATGATCTCCACAGATTATGATTTACATCAGCTTTGAGGTTAAATGCCACTATTTAATTAGAGTTGAGGGGGTTTTTTTCTGCACATGAAAAAATGCAAAGAGAAGTCTGAGCCTTTGTGCACTCAACATTTAATTTGAGAGGCTGTGCAGAAAGAAATACAAGATATACGTGCAGTGGGAGAAGCCATCTGACCACTTATTAGAGAGGCATAGATGAGGCAGTAACACTATGTCCCACTTTATCAGAGATCTCCAGCATTGTCCATTGGGAGTTAACTTTTAGACTGTTTACTGGCTCAAAGGCCAGGCATGCATCTGAAGCCACATAGGCAAGATAATGTATCCCAGGCAACAAAAGCAGGCAAATCACTGTGCATTAAGACTGGACACACAATAGACAACAATAGCTTGCATAAACACTATTTAGAACTATTCACATGGCATTGAAGAGATGGGCGTCGACTCACTATTGCTGCAAAGCCGGCGCATTGTGCGAAGGTGAAAAGAAGTCTAATGAACAGGAAGCCTTATTTGAGAGAGCTGACAGTAACCATACAACGGCCGCATTGTGCGCTTGCCACCAACCCTGTGGGTCTCTACATTAGGAGAAATGATGAGAAAGTAACCCGAAAAGACACAGTGGGCCCTTGGACCCACGTAAATGCAACCAGACAATAATGGGGGGACACAAGCTGTCCCCACCTTTACCCAAAGCTGCACGTTTACATGCACAGAACATCAACCGCTCTCATGTCTAAGGATAAAAGCCCCCTGGCCAGATGGAACTTTGAAGTACATTTGGGCTAGTTTACCACCAAAGAGTGCAATTTTAGTGCAGCAGCAGTTAAAATATATGTCATACATTTTAAATGAAATCAAACTCTCCAGGGGAAAGTTCAGAACTCTCAGAGTTTGGTGCACCAGGCCTCTCTTCACACACATACATTCACATTATGCCCCCTGCCTCAAGCTTCATCAATCTTACACAAAGGGATGACATCACCAATAAGCATAGCCTTTTATGTCTTTAAGCAATAAGCCTTATTTACTGATGAGATAAGCCCCTGGCTATTGTCTACACTCCACTTTGCTTCTTTCTCTCGCAGTTGAAGAATCAAACGGTACTTTTGAAAGGTGGCAGAGCATGTCCAGGGTTTAAAGCTAAAGCATGCAAAGAGGTTTCCTATTTGTTGGCCTTTCAAAGGGCCACATTAGCCAGTTTAGTTCAAAGTAGCGGAGACAGGTAAAACTGCAAAATGCATACTTCTTAGAAAGCATGTGGGTTTTTCATAGTTTTATTGTTTGAACAACTTTTAGTGCTTGCTTCTCTGAAAATATTGCACAGAGTACTCAAGCTCTAAAGAGCTTGAAACACGCCACAGCCTGGATAATTTACAAAATATAATCATCCATTACATGCATGACCTATAATTATTGTTTGTAGCAGTATTACTCAGCGCGGTCACTAAACTGCTGAGGCACCCTGAGTCAGTGCGGCTTATTAAACCACATGTGTACACGGAGAAAGGAAAAAGTTTGAGCTGCTGTTTGTGTTTGTTTATGGTGTTAGATGAAAGAAACGCTGCCAGTTATAAGTCCTCTAATAAGTTGGAAAATGACACTTGGTGGCTCTCATTTTTGTAGTTTGACAAAGTCTGTCGTGAGGAAAACTAGGTCTAACTAGATTGTTGCGCCGATATAGAAAATATAGCACCGGCATGTTTCAAATTGAGTGCCTATTTTTAACAAGATAAAAAGCCATTTTCTAACACAGTGCATCCAGTGTCACCACACGTATCTTCAAAACGTGCCATTTGTTGTTTGTTTTTCTTAGCTCTACACAGGGTTGTGTCAGGCCTTGGGAACTTGTCAGATATTCAGTTTGTAGTCACTTTAGAAAGCCTGAGCAGAGATTCTCTGGGGAATCGCTCCAGTCTCCCCATCTCCCCCCACCCCATGTCACCAGCCAGGAACAAAGCCGCCATAGTCAATTCTCCTAATTTCACTGCAGCCTGTCGAAAATCCCGTTCTCCTTTTCTCCTTCTCTTCAACAAGTACTTTATGTTGGGATCAGTCAGGTCTGAGTCGCCCACAAAAACCTGAGGCTCTCGCTTCATCGTCTTTCAGCACCAGGTTTGACACTCCCCAGCTCCCTGCCATTCAGACGCCTTCACCGTGCAATTTGTTTCCATTTGTCAAACAGCAGTATCAATCACAAAAGAAAATGCTGGCACAACACAAAGTCTGTAAAAAAAACCCCAAAAAAACCCAACAACATTGTTTCCTAAACCCAAAATGGCCTTCAGTCGCCTCCTTCTAGGCCCGTGACAAAACAATCTTAAACAATTTACAACACTTTCACTTGTTACAGATACTTGTTACATTATTCTTCTCCAAAACTGACAATAAAACATCTTTAACTGAATACGGCAGCTGTCCGCAACCTCAAATCAACACCAGTGTATCACTTCTCTCTTAAAAGTGTGGATGAGCTAGCTGCTGCAGTTTGAATTCATCATTTTATTCACTGCCTCCACATTGTGCTGACTCTTATTTTGCGTTTTATTTCTTTGGGATTAAACTTCATTGTGTGGACAGCCAGGTTTCCCAGACATTTGTTTATTAAAGCTATATCAGCACTATGTTGACAGCACTGCTATTCGCACACCTATTCAGATATGTCCTAAAATGGTGCTATTATTGAGGGACGTAGGGAGGTATCTGGTTAATAATACATATTGTGCAAACTTTGTTGTCACCATTCTTGCGCTGGCTCTTATCAAGGGGAGAGCAGAGAGGATATATGCTGACTCTGATGTAGATAGTGCCATGAGTATTTCTATTGTGGCAGCTGCCATGTGGTGCAGTCCCTGATAGGGTTTCGAATGCTGTCAATGCTGCGTCAGGTGCATTAGCACCTCAGAGACCCGTGATGCTCCAGCTGCCGTGTGCCTACGTCTCCCTGGGCCCTGGCCGCCAGCCTGACACCCGACACAAAGTAATCACAGATCACAGTGTTTAATCACTGAAACAAGCACTCCAGAGGACCCCACTGTCAATATCCCACTCTCTCATTATCTGTTTGGATTGCACATCCACACTGTCAGATAAACAGAGTGGAAAATTAAGATTAAAAATATGGTAATTTCATTTCAGGCAGCAGGCTCCTCTCACTGGCCCATTATGCTATTGATTACCTCTGAATTCAATTTTTCTTTTCAATGTAAACTTTAATCTATTCGCAGGCCAACAATTCAGCTCCCAAGGGGCTATTTGAGAGTAAGTAACCATTTAATATGACGCTGGCTGAAGATTCACTGGCTTTAATGAATTGTGTAAATCACTCAGCTTTTAAAGGAACTGACGTCCCACAGTTCATGACCCAAATACGGGCCTGGTTAAATACCGCCTTTTAGACCGAGCTAAGTGTTTACTGACAAGAATCTGTGAATGTGTAATCACCGGCTTTGCTCTTGTCTGTATGAAGCCAAATTAAACAGCTCTTTTCTAAGAGAGCCGCTAATGACAAAATTACATTTTAAGACTTAATCGTCTTATTGCACTACTGACACGTTAAAATAATAGAGAGCAAGGCCGCGCCACTTTACCGCTGAAACAGAATTTGAAAATCACTCGACTCAGCACGATAATCACAAGGTCGCTTCCTTTAACCGCTTACCAGTTTGTAGCATCGTGTTCAAGACCAGCTGTAACCACTGACCTGAAGCAAACACACCATTCAGACAGCTGAGTGTGGAATGAGCAACAGCGGGGAGGAAACGCTGGTGAGTCAGTCTCACAATGAAGCAAAATGAAGCGAAACATTCAAAACAATACTCTTTTATTAAATGAAATTTGAAACTAATCTAGTGTCAGTTACAAGTGAGCATTCCTCACACTTATTTATGACCTGCAAAGTGCAAACTGCTTGAAATCTTACCTTCCATTTGTGTTATGAGCCGTTGACAAAGATGTAAAAATCAAACAGCGCGAATAATTACCAGGATATAAATAATCTGACTCAGTCTCATCCACATAATTACCTGCATAAAAGTGCTACATTCTCAAATAAACTCGTGCGCATTAATCAAACGAGCCAGGACAGAAAGTTCAGAGGCATCTTGTTCCTTGACATTAGTCAGTATCATTGCCAACTGTTACTGGTCTTTGCTCACTAGAGATGAGGTAGACATAAAACCAATAGAGTCAAAGTGCAGGAAAACCATTCAATTATAAACAGTGCAATTACTAGGAATCAATCGCGTGATTAAGGCACAATAATTACAGAAAGCATCCATGTCCCCTCTGAGGTTCTCCTTGGCTTGTCAAGCACTTTTCAAGTAATGAAAAGACTTTATTCCTATAAAACAATGTTTTCCTTAAAAGAACAATTTAAGCCACAGGTAATTTATTGCACACAGAATATTGACACTCTTTTGAGCACCAGTTCCCCACTGTAGACACCCCAGAAGCCAGGACACACCTACATAAATATAGCCGTTTGCAATCAATAAACAGCCATGCAGTAATATGCTGTCAATGAAAGGCACAGCCCACCTCAGGCGTGTGCCTCCTTTCTGTTCCATACCACGGGTCTATGCTAATCAAACGAAGCACACACTACACTGCACTAGGCCTGAAGACATTTAGGAATATCGGTGTGTCTGATAAAAGCTTTGGTCACTGATGGCTAACGCGAGGACCACAGCGACCCTCCAAACCGTCAAAGGGACGTCTCGAAGATGACGCGGATGTCCTCGTCACGGCGCACGTCAGTCGGCCGCTTTTTGTTCGTGTAAACCTGAAAAGCGGATCAGGGAAGCAGTGTCACAGAACACAAGCACACTGTCCAATCTGAGCTACGATCTGTTAAGGTGCGATTTATGACAGATCCAGTCAGAGCACGGCGAAGGGATTTATCACCCACTGAAGCATACAAAAGTGGCTTATTTAGCCCAGTAAACAACTGTTAGATTAAAGGCAGGAAAATTTTGGAGATAATTACAGGAATTATTTGTGGAGTTAATTTTCTCTTACGGTGGCTCCTAAGCTGCGAGCCGCTATTTAGAAAAGCCGGATTGCAGTGTTTGCGCCTGCAAAAGGCATGGCTTCTTTATGCCCAGCCGCTCTGACAGGTGAACAATTTCAGCAAGAAAGTTTGTGGAAAAAGAGGCAACGGAAGTGAAAGCTTGGCCATAGCTTGAGATATATGTACTGTCTACTCTGGGATTCTCTTTCAGCACGGACAAAGGAGCTAGAGGTTGATATCAGATTATTGAATGTATTTAAACCTTGACTGACAACTATAGAAACTTGACACACAACATGCGGACTATCTCTGTATTTAATAAGTGGTGCTAGACAGTTATGGATGCTGCAGTAATCTGATCAAAGGAGAGCATCCTACAATAAAGAAAGGAAAACGTAAGGGCCCGAACAATGCCACTACCAATCCGCCAGTGTGCAGGGTAAGACGAAACCAAATAATACCACACTGTGCTGAGTCTTTGAAATCAGTATTTTACTCATTTCACTCCTCTGGCTGAGGAGATACAGTTCTGCTGATAAATTTGTGCGAGGGACAGAGAGAAAATGAAATGATGCCTACTTTTTCTTATTTCACAAAGACCTGTTTGAAGTTGCAATATGGTATCTGTAGTCCCAGACAGATGCACATAAAATGGAATTGAACAATGAATAGCTGGCTCTTATCTGTTCAGTGTCTGAAGGGGAAATACATCACAAATGAATTTCACAGGGAAAAAATATGGACATTCTCTATTACAGTAATCCCCATAGAAAGTTTATCCCAAATCGCGATGAAGTTAAACCCAATATTTCAAAATAGATACAGTGCAAAGAAAGCTGCTTTTCTAGAATGATCGCTAAAATGATCTCAAAATTACATTATGAGAAAAAAGATTATACAGAGACTTTTTCCGATAATATCAGAGGATGTAAATCTACAAAGGGACAATTTCTCTCTTGAAATTAATGTTATGGTGTCGCAATGCTCCAAGTAGACACTTTAAATTAAAATGGTAATCAAGTGTCTTTGCATTGTCAGGGCTACACACATCTTCTGTTGCTTAGCTGTATTATTTTGGAGGTGAGCAACGGAGCCTGGAGTTAAGGGGAGAGTCTGGGATTACTGTGCAACGACTGGGCTCTTATTTAGGGACAGGCTTGTCCCGGGACAAAGGTGGATGTGGTTACCTGTTTGGCTGTGTGCAGGAGCGAGGCAGCCTCGGCTCTGCCTGTCTGTTGGACCATCTGGTAGAAGAGCCCATCCTGGTTCTGGAGCAGCACATATGGCTCATCGTACTCCTGGATCCTGCCAGCATCCAGAACCTGCAATCACACATACAATGGTGGGTGTGTGTGTGTAAGTGTGTGTGTGTTCCTGTGTCTGTATACTTTACTTTGGGGAAAACTGACATTTCAGCTGTTTCACTGCTGAGTGATGCAAGCAGACAGCGCAAGCTGAATGGGGAAACAGTAGTTCGGTGCACATAGGAACCATCTATTTTATGTGACTCATGCAACAACAAACACGGGTGCCTGTTTCTGCTCGAGAACGCCATGCACAATGAGGGTAACCTGTTAGCAGCGTGAAAGTCTGGTGCGCTGACTCTGACAGACAGGAGATCAGGGATTTATCCATGTATTTATCCTAGCATTTCAGAGGCCTAGGGGTGGTCCTCAGTCAAATCCAACAATCACACCTTTAAGACTCGCTAGAAAATTACCATCATTTCTATGTCATCACATGCCATGTAAACCACACAAAGAATAGTGCCAATTCAGGCAGTTTGGAAAAGACTACAATTATATCACAGACAAATTTTAACAAGCTCGATCCCCTTACAGCGTTAATGAGCAGTTTGTTATCAGTAAAGCCCACTTTCAGGTAGTGTTTAGTATGAAAGGGAGACTTCTGCAGCTGCTGTCATAATCAAAAGTTTAGGAGCAGGCTACCAGGAAACGCAATTCGATTCTTGCAAAACATTCCGCATCAAAATACGGCAGAGAGATTCAGACGATTCATCCGGGTCCCAATTTAATTTTCCCAGCGTGTGTGACAGTCTGGGGGCATTTAACACGAGTGTAGGTGTGAAACAGTCCCCTCTCTGTGATATTTGCCTTTTTTCAGCAACCCTCTCAGTGACCAAGCGGCCACCGGGTCGTGCCCCATCCTCCATAGACTCTTAACAAATGCCACCACAAATGGCACTAATTGGCACCTCTGCAGGCAGTAGCAGGAAAGGGCCAAAGATCAAGTGGTGCAAGCGAAGGTTCAATGAAAGGGAATGCTGCGAGTGAGAAATCTGCCCAGCTGTTGCAAAATAAGGTAGCGGAACTGAAAATAAAGGACAGAGGTGTTTGAAAGCTCTTGTGTTTGGCATGCAACAATGAGAATGAATGTGAAGTGCATGTTTTGCAGGGGTCCCCAGATTTACTCTACAAATTCTGAAAACACTGAGTGCAATATTTACTGTAGCTGGTGAGAAAGTACAAGGGGTTGCCAAAGTTTAGGAGGGAATATCACAAAGCTACTTGCAGAGCAATGTTGGAATGAACTCCAGCAGAAGAGTCTCATTTTAAAACCTTCACTAAAGTGCTTTACAATGGAAATTTACTGCTTTCTTACTTACCAGTATTCTGTCACAGTCAATGATAGTGTTTAGCCTGTGAGCAATGGTCAGGACTGTGCACTCTTGAAACTTGTCCCGGATAGTCTGCTGGATGAGGCCATCAGTTCTAAAGAAGCAGGGAACACAACACCTGAGAACTAAAAAGCTCTCTTCCTATACAGCCTTGGGCAGGGATTTTACGCAACACAGAACAATGGCTCATCAGCAGAGAAATATGTGCAGCAACAGACAGAAAAAATACAGAATACCACAGGACTTCAGCTTTACAAAGACAAGTGTGGTATATTTTGTTACATTTTTTTTTTAAATTGACTTGATTTGATCTTCACGAGGTGAGATTTAGACTTAAAAACCCATATATTTTTTATTATGTGTGTTAAACCCCCAAAAAAATCCATGTTTGCGCCGATGCTTTAACAAAAAGATTTTAAAGAGTAATTTTGACTAACCCTACTCTACAGACTAAAAGTTTTTTTCTATGCACTTAAAAATACCCATATTGTGTAGCACCATTGTACAGAAAAACAAGACACATGTGGAAGAGAGCGCTTCCACGCTGATGTATAATAATTTACTTGTGAAGTATCATCTGACCTTGGGTCCACATTAGCAGTGGCCTCATCAATAATGAGGATGCGGGTTTTCCGGAGGATGGCCCTGGCCAGGCACACTAGCTGCCTCTGGCCCACACTGAAGTTAGAGCCCGACTCCGTCAGCACCGTCTCCAGCTTGCTGGGCAGCTCGTCCACCATGGCCTTCATCTGCACCTGCAGAGAGAGAGAGCTCAGCCCCTACCCTTCATTACCCTGCATAAAGGCCTCCTGTGGGGATGTCTTTAAAGAGCCATCCAAACACACCCATTAACTGCCTGGCACAATGCAGGGCCAGGTCTACTGATGACCTTGGCCAGTGCTCTCTTGTGGCCAGCCTCTAGCTTTAATCCAGGCCACCAAACCCATTCAGAGGCAGGACCAGGAGCTGAAGCCCTTCACTGTGGGGGAAGCCTTCATCCTGGTTGGCCTGACTGCCCAAACACATCTCCCCCAGCACTTTCAATGGTTACCCGTTACAAGCCGCACATTGAGCTGGGCCCCATGGCCCTAATGGGATTTCCCCCCATGACTTGTGGCGAGCAGGGAATCTGAATGGCAGCATTGTACAGGGGGACAGAGGGATCCCCCCCTGGGCCGGCAAGGGGGAATCATTCAGAGCCACGCTGGAGTACCTCTTGGAGTGCATTCCACAGGTCCTCATCTGTGTGCTGCTTGAAAGGGTCCAGATTCTTCCTCATGGTGCCCGTAAAGAGAACTGGGTCCTGTGGATAGATGGATATGGAAAGAGAAGGCCGTGGCCAGTTAAGATAATGACAAGGGGGAAGATGTATGAAAGGGTTAAGACAGGATTTATAGAAGAGTGCTAAGCAATGTGTGAGGGGAAGATGTTCACAAAGGCCTTGCTCCACTCAGGAGCTCTATTCAGTGCTCTAGCCAACTATGCTTCAGTAAGTTGATCTTTTTACTTGGAAAACCAGAACGTGTGCATTGGTGCTGGTGGAGAATAGTCGTGCAAGGCTGTCTGAATGTAAAAAATGACACAAAAGGACTGTCAAGTTAACATTAAAATACAGAATAAGAAACTGTACTTAAAAAACTAAACGTACAAGCATGTGTGAATAGTTAGGTTATCACATTAGTTGACTACCCTCATGAAAGGACAGCCTCACATCTCAGACAGGTAGGATGTCCAAGATATGTATTTATGGTAAGCCATGCACCTGTATCAAGGTTGAGCCACACAGCCCTCTTTAAGAGGGTAAATAAAGCTCTTTATTACAGTGTAAAGGAAAGAGCCTGTCCATGGGCACTGTTCCAACACGCCAGTCTGTTTGTGATGAACTGATAAAAAGGAACAATCCCACATCATCTCATGTCAGGCCACATATAGTGTGTATTCATAAATCTTGCTCCAATGTCGAAGTGATTTACTCAGTAGAGGGCTCTCCTTGGACAGCATAAAGACCCTCTCGCTCATGGTACACCGCTGCTGCAGATAAGGTTTTTATATTGCATTTATGTCCACAGTGTTTGATCAAAATAAGCAAGGTACTTAAATCGTTATAATGACTGTTAAAAAAAAAAAAAAACAACCTAATAATAATACAATGCTATTGAGTCTGCCACAGTTTCAGGTTGCACAGAGCAGCGACTGTCCATAACAAAAAGTGATGCTTCCATTGTATCCGCATCACAGTCAGAGGAACGCGATAACTCCAGCTTAGTCAAGATATGCATCTGACCTCGAATCAAGATACGAAACGTTCATCTGGCAACTGTGAGATTAGACTAGGAGCAAAAGTAAAGCACACAATGAGCCTAAAAGGCTTAAAGGTTACAGAACTATTAATATATCCACACTTTTACGTCTGTTCTCTTACAGGTCACCTTCATAAGAAAAGAAAATGAAGCATACGTTTGGGTGTGGAAGCACAGCAAAAATAAAAAAAAGTCATGTCTCAACAAGCCGTCATATAGGTCAGAAAGCGCAGGGCTAACTGCTCAATTTCAATCCAGAGAAAGTAAAGCTTTCAGGGTCTCATCCCTGCTACCTGTGCCTTGGAAAATGTTCCACCTCTTTACTTCCAATGAGCTTTTCCCTCTGTCACCAAAACACCACCTTGTCATTAAGCCAGCTGAAGTCCCAATTCAAACTAGTTCTGTGACACACTTTAATTGAGGATTCAATGTTAGGTCAGAAAAACTGCTTTCAAGCACAGCTTTCTATACACCGATTATGTGCTCCACCAATTCTAAGCCCTCTGTTTGCCACAGAATTCATTTTTTTCCTCCTAAGTCATTCCTGAGAATTCAATAGAAACTGAAATGGATCCCTTTTTAATGCCATATGCTAATACAAGCTTATCATAATCAAATCTGTGGGTGCCAAATAATGAAACTCCTCAGCGGCAATGTATAGTTTACATATCAAACTCAAAATTCCACATGAAAAGTACGACAACCAGCAATTTATGTCAAAAAAATTTTTTCCAAGTGAAAGGTTGACTGCATATCACTTCATCGACGTCTAGCGGGAGAATAAAAAAAGGCTTTCAGATGAATTTGTGTAAATCCAAGAGTCTTCGCTCCATATATAAGTTTGTAATACTAACAACAGACTACAGAGAAACTCTACTCTCCCGAGTGCTGCCTACATAATGAAAATGCCATCCAGTATGTGATACAGATGAGATGAGCGTGCAGTTAAAGTTTTGACTCGTAACCTGCCACTTTGTAGCAGTCTCTCCCTCTAGGAGATGCAGAAAGAGTAAACAAAATCCCATCAAACATGCATCACATCCATCGCAAACTAGTTTGGACTAAGAAGTGAAACTTTATCTGAAGTAGTAGCAATGCCAGAAACCTATCAAATCCACAGAAAAGCATTAATGAAACTGTTTTTGGGCATCTTGGCTGCACCCTAGAAATGTTTAAGACTTGAGCTAAGTGACGGTGTACAAGGGGACTCTGACTGTGAGGATGGGGGAGACTGCTTCTAAGCAGCTTTCCCATGTTTGGGGGGTAGAGGGCTAATCCTCTGTCAGGGATGGGGAACTGCTCTCTTCACAGTATAGGCCGTGGGAGTCTTCTCCCCTCCCTCCTCTCTGCTGACACTCACCCGCAGGCTGGCATTTTCTTAATGCCGTATCAGTTTCAACAAGCGGAAATAAAGTTAAACTGTCTCAAGGCATCCGTTTGTCTCACTTTCAGAAATCCCCTGAGTGACGACTGTAATTCTCCTCACTTGTTTTAGCTTTTTTTAAAAGCCAAGCGTCTAACAAGGGCAAAGGCATGCAGGCTTCTGTTACCGTCGTGCAGCTGACATTTCTGCCATTACTCAATCATGAGGAATCATGGGACCTTGGAGAAGGTGTCAAAGCAAAGCTGCTTTAGAACGAAAAGGTTAAACATGGTAGTAATTAATATAAGATATCATAAGTAATATCTTTCTAACCTAGACTCACTGCAGATGATTATTGGTTACTGTGTTTAGTTACAAAACACAACAGCTGATACTGAAATTAAAAAAACGCACCTGTGGGATGATAGACATTTTCTGTCGCAGTGTGTGAAGACCAATCTCAGACGTCAGAAATCCATCAATCGTTATTCTTCCCTCAGGTTCTGCCAGCCGGAACAAGGCAGAGATCAGGGAGCTTTTACCAGCACCAGTGCGTCCAACAATGCCAACCTACAGTGGAAAGAGCTAGTATGTTATATCTGTAAAGTCTTAGTAAATTCCCACAAAAAAACCCATAAATAAATAAAATAGTGCTAATTATTTTTGTCAGTAAGAGACCCAGTCGCCTGGCAAACTACAATATAAACCTTTGTATGATACTGGCATAAAAACTAAGGGAAGATACTGTATCCTATAATATTTATGTATGAAATTGTTTGTGTTTTATTAGATAGTCAAAATACTTAAAAAATGGTGGGCAATGGAGAAAATCCTTCTGTAAGCCTCTCTAACCCTCATAATCAAGATTTAAAGCTAAAAATATTTCCCTTAATCAAATCAAATCATTTATATCGTAATCATATTTAAGTGCTTCAGCTTAATGCCACGTATAAATTCATTTGTAGCGTTTGTGTTAGGGACAATTAACATGGTTATAATTCAATTTAGCTATTTTTAAGTGTGCTATATTTTATTTAGATCTGTGCTTATCTCATAAACACCAATGTGGGTGGGTTAGAAAAGTGTAGTTTCTCATTTTAACCAACTGTAAAAGGTGACATAAACGGGGCTCTATAGTTTTGTGGCTCTTCTAAAAGTCACTCAGTCAGGATCAGCGTATCAAATCTATCAAATCTCATTGGACATTACCTAATAAATTGGCCAAGTCAAAATTACCACTCACTCATACTTGTGCTCTATGGTACTACCCCTGCGGTAACCTCCAGGCCATCACCTGATACTTTCTTTAAAGCACAAGGTCATACCATCCACAGGTATCTGCTAATGCTGTACGTGTGTGTGATGGTATTTAACACATAAAATGACACTATAGAATATAGGTGTTTCCAGTATTCTACCAGACTTGGGATACCAAAGAACAAAAACTCATGCTGTGGGCTGAATCCAATGAACAGGGATCTTATTAGCATTGCACCGCTTGCTCTGCTGAACTAGTGTCATAGCATTTAGGTTTGTTATATGCTGTTGCAGAGCCATTGGGCATGTGGATACAGAAAGATAAGTGGTTAGGCTGACAGGTAATAGAGAAGTAATTATATGCTTACTCTCTCATGCTACATCCATACTCTCATAGGAGCTATTAGAGTAACTCACATTCCCATTTTTAAAACACATAGGCCCTACTACATGTGACAATTAAGCCCCACCCCCAGTACTTATACAGTAAGTGCCTACATGGACATTTAAAAAATTACCGAGTGCTTGTATGAGACTGAATCTGAAATTGTGTCTCTGCATTCATCCGCTTTATCCTACTTAAGAAGAATTCCACACTACGTGAATGTAAATGCACACCAATAATAATTGCATTTCCTCAAGAGGATACACCCAAATCTAATGTGACATTACACTTTAGCCACAGCAGAACAGAAACACAACGACTGTGAAATGAATTAGTGTTGGGGAATAATATAGTCTTTCTACATGGAAAGTTGTTAGTAGTGTTGTGGTGACTTATGATAAAATCTTTATACATATATATATATATATATATATATATATGTATATATATATATATATATATAGATATAGATATAGATATATACATATATATATATATATATATATATGCAGTGTATGACTGCTGTATGGGACAAAGTGAAAGGATCTTATACTGTAGATAGTAGGTGCAGGTGAAAGGGTGTCAGGGGAACTGTCAGGATGCACAAAGCCTTTTACCCCCAAGGCATGCGGTAGAGATCCCTCCCATGGGCTGTCAGAGCCAGGGCCTCTGCACTTATCAACCCATCCATTGTGAAATCAGCCGCCCTGGCCAACCGTAGCCATGCAAAATACACCCCCTGCATTAAACACAATTTCAATCATCCTCAACCATCTCCCTCAGCCTTCCCCTCTCTCGCTCTTCCTTCACCCCTCTCCCTCGGCCTCTCCTCTCTCTTATAGTGAATAAACAGTTGTCACCGTCAGGTAGCTCAAAATGCAAATTGGAGACAAATGGATCCACTCGAACAGTCTTAATTACATGATATGTATTCCATGAATCACAAATGGTATAGTCCTGAAGATTCAGAAGCACAATGCGGTGTCCCTTTAATAATTGATTTGAAAATAATGCCACATAAAAAAAGAATCACACCACACCTACTACACTAGCTGCATATCAGTCTTAGTCATGGGCTATGCACCCCAGCAAGCATGCACAGGTGGGAATAAAGACAAGGACCTTTTCTCTAGATTTGAAGACAAGACTCAGGTTCTTCAGGACCAAAGGTTCACTGGCACTGTAAGAGAAGTTGACTCTGTCAAAAGTGATGCAGCCTGCTTTGGGCCAATCACTCGATGGCTGCTTGTCTGTCTCCCATGGTGCCTCACTCTCCAGCTCTGCATACTCAACCACTCTCTCCACTGATGTCATCTGCAAAAATAAAGCATGTAAGAGGGACTTCCTAAAAATAATTTTTCCTCTTTTAACTATTCTATGATTAAATAAACAAACCTTGAGTTAGTTGCTCCTATATAACCAGATGTAACAGAAAATCCCTATAATACAATTTCATAGATTCTTTAAATTAACCCAGACTGGATATAACAAATCTAAAGTGACAATCATTCTACCTTCATTTTTTTTCTTGTGGCCAGTGGCTATTTATCTGGTTTCATAAATAAGTTAAAATCTTTAAGTATCTGCGACCACAGTAAACACTATGCTGATGAGTTTATGGCCACAGTCTCTAGTTTCAAGCCTAATTTAATACATCATGTTAATTTAGCAAATTATGGTCACATTTGGACTCAAATGGAAGCTAACCAACCATCAAACCCTTGTTCATCATGTGTTCTCACCATGTTCTCAATTTCTGCGCTCTGTCTGACTCCCCACTGGAACATGCCTGTGAGCGTAACTGCATAAGACAGAGCCAGACCCACTGCACCTGGTTCCAGTCCTGAATTATCAAAGAAGAAGTAAACATGCAGTCACACATCCACGAGTCCTTCCTCTTGCTTCTGCTAATAATTTCTCTTAGCATGCACAGAGTCAAAACCCATACAGTACCATCCCTGAGGTAAAGACAGCCAAAAGCAGTAATGGTGACAAAAACTGAGCAAATTCCATCGAGTCGCACGGCAAACCAGCGGGAGGTAGTCAGGAATAAGAACCAGGCCTCTGTTAACAAAGACAGATTCCACATGTTGCATATGAGGAAATGCTTCTTAATACAGTCTGAATATCATGAGTGCCTTTAGATGAGACTGATAATGGAGCTCATTAGATGTTGATGTCTTGCATTTTTGACCTTATAACTAAAATATGTCTTTTTCGTCTCACCTGAGTGAAGATCTTGATACTCATCAAACGTTTGCTGGAACCTCTGCTGAACCTTGAAGGCACGGATGGTGCTCAGGCCTTGAAGAGAGGAGGAAAGGTGGGAGAAAACAGGACTCCGAGCTATAGGAAATATACAAGGCAAAAAACCAGCTTAGCAAGGCATTTAACATTTTTTAAGTTTTAAGTTTTGACCAGATTTCTAAATACAATTATAGTGTCAGGGTACATTCAATACTAATAGTCTGAACTGTTCGGGTTTATTTTGCAGCGTATCAGTATGTGAAGTGAAAAATATGAATGTGTACTCTGTTATACTAACAATAATACAGGTGATGCACCTGATTTTTATCGTGATTTATGGAAAGGTCGCCATTCAGATGTCTTTTGTTTCAACTCATTAGACTTACAAACTCCTTAACAAAACCAAAATGCCTCCTTGAAGGATTCAAACAAAGCATTTGTTCTAAAAGATGATGGCACTTGTTAGTCAATGTGCATTTTGGCTCTCAGCTTTGAATAAAATAGAGGAACTAAAGCTTGCTGCGGCCTAGTCATGACCACTTGACATTTTTTCCTATTATATGTGAAGTCATGAACTCTCATCTTTTGAGGAAACTGCGTGTGACCAAGGCATAGGCCACTGCCATCTTTAGCCTTTATGCTAATGATCACAGCCTTTTTCAATAGCCTATTAGCATTCCTGTAGTCTGTGCTTTTATTTCTTCCCAATCCCACACCACAAAAAATAAATAAAAAATTACTGGTAGATTCTAGACGCTTGATGTCCCTGGAGGTCTGCAAGAAGTAGCATCGCAGAAACAGGAAGACAACAAGAAGAGGAACAACAGGAATAAGAATCCAGGGGATGATGACAGCAGCTACTGCAATCACTCCGATGACTTGCAGAAATACCTGTGAGAAAAGGAGAGGAGTAAGCACAGTAATAACTCAACAGCATCAGCGTCAAAAGCTCTACTTCTGTTGTGTGGGCTACCGATGGGGCAGTGAGGCTTATTTGTTAGGGCTGAACAAGAAAAACCTTTCAGCTATATTTGTGTGAGACCATCTCAGGCACATAGTAAGGTAACAGCAGGTTGTGGGACTGAGCTTAAGTGACTCACAGTGTGAAAAGAAAACGATCGCAGCGCTAATTCTCACTTAGTAGCAGGTGAGAATTTACCACTTGGCCACTGCAGCTCATATCCCTGGCTCTCTAGGGTTTTCCCTTCAACACTTCTGGCCTGTAAGCCTCCCTGGCAGAGCAGCCAGCCAACGGGCATGGCCACAGTGACTGGCAGAGAGCTCTGGGAACCACACTGTGGGTGTCTGATACATCACACTCAAACCACACAGCCCTCAACAACACAGTGACTCATCACCCGTGTTAATGGCTATGTGACACATCTAGACCAGGATACCAGAGCTGCCTAAACAGGATTGCAGGCAATGAGTCTGACGGTTATCAAAGCACCTACACCTGCATAACGTTTAGAAATAACCATCTCATAAAGACTCATTATGACTATTAATCTTAAAGATAAAATAATCTTACCTCACCCCATATTGATGGTAATTATCAGGCACTCAAGTATCATGTGAGGTGGCATATAAAGTTTTATTATAGAGATATTAAAATTGACATCACACAATGACTCAACAATCTGAATAAGAAAATGTAAATGTAAATAATATTACCTTTGATACTAATACATAATAATTGCTGATTGATATATTTAAGTTAAAGTGAGCTAGTAAGAGTCATTGCCATCAGTTACTTTAATACTGATACTTTTATTAAAGATCGTATTAAACACCAGTTGAGAAAAAAAAAATAAACTTCTTTTGAGGAAAGGGTGCTGCCATAAAAAAGAACAGCTCACATTTTTAAGAATTTTGTTATGTTCACTTTATTTAGAAAATTATATTACATTTCAAAAGGGAAATGTAATCTACTTTAATTACATTTTTTTACATGAAAAGCGTTGGGATATATTTATCTTGATACAACACACCAAATAAATTTGTCTGTCTGATTGTTTCTTCAATTACCATCAAGTAAACTTGAAGTGAGTCACCAAACTTGGCACCGTGCAGGTACATCTTAAGGTTCTCATCTATGTCACATATGATGTATTCATGTTACCTAGCAACCAGCTAGCAAAGGGTTAAAGTGAACTGTTTTTGGTGTAATTTTTCTTTCACAATGACAAGTTCTAATTTGTATTAGTTAATCTTAATTTATACATTATATATAAATATGCCTGGTTGCCTGGCAACCACCTAGCAATCGGCTACCATGACACCAGAAAAGCATAGTATTGATTTAATTTCGTGGCCAACAGCATAAACACAGCAAAAAAATACTGTAGCATAGACATGTATTAGCAAAACATAATACATTACTAAAGATTTAAGAAAACACAGTTTGTTTCCTTACTTTTTATTTGTTAAGCATTTACACCAAGGAGAAGTAATGTCTCCTCTTTTAATTACGAGTACTTTTTTTTCTATAATACTTTTTTTTTTTTTAAAAGAATAATCCTGCACTTTTTATTTAACAAGGGCACGGGACTTCTGTTAATAAAGTCTCTTGTTTACCATTGTGGTCTTAATAATTTCCTTTACTTTAAGTATATCAACATTTCTTCCAGCCATTAATATGGGTTGGAAGAACACTTCCTAACCGAAAGGCATGCAGCGCTGTATACGTTGTGTTCGACTGAAACCTCACACCCTGAAATTAGATACATCCAAAAAGATGAATCCTAAAACGTGGAGATTAGGATCATACTGTTACCTTCAGTGGACTCAGACTAGCCCAGAGAGATGAAAATTTAATTTAGCACCTTAATTACGGATGGTATCTGCTACTTAAGCACACATTTAAGCATGATCACTTTCAGTGTAGTTTTATGATGAAAAGCCAGTCAATTCCATTTGCAGTTCAGATAAGAGGGAATTACTAGTCTAACCATTGCAGTAGTGGAGCCCACACAATCAAACAGTGAGTCGAAGCTACTGAGCACAACTGATCCCAAGAATTTCACAGTACATAAGTTTCAATCTTAGCCTTGATGGAAGGCTACCAGACTGCAAAGTGAGATGATGGCACACAGGCCATTACCGCGTGTTATCCAGCCTTCCCTTGAGGGGATCAAATATTAACTGAACAAATGTCTTATCGCGTACACTGTTTTTCTTTCACTACCCATTTGATGACTGGTGACACAGTGACACTGCTCATTCACATTTTGCTGGTTGGTTAAACTGAATTCTAATTGGGCCCATTTCAGCGGTGGCCACAACGGTCTGAGCCAGGCTGGCTTTATCTAACAGTGGGGTCATCTAAGGGGACAGTAGGAGGAACAGGAACCATTAGATACAAGTCTTGCCTCCTCCTGCTCCCCAGGGCCCGCTGTCGCCAAGGCCCTGTTTGATGTGATCCATTTGCGTGGTTTGGCGCTTATCGTGTCAGGATCGGGGACACCGTGGCCCCCACCCACACTACACACAGATGACTCTGATAAGTGAGCCTACAAGTATACACCTCACCCCCTCAGACCACATCCATATCTCCTATGAAACCACACAGGAACAGAAAACTCCCAAAGCCACATCCCGCTGCACATAAAAGTGGATAAAAGGATGAAAGGTTTTGTATACAAACTGTTTAAATAAAGAATTACCGCTAATAGCTCTTTAGCGAGAAAAGAAAGCTACCGCACGCATGCGAGTCAGTCATTCAGGCAAACTGGGCGCACTGCTGTGTCCAAAGACCATTCAGATCTCTGCTGACCCTAATTGCTTTATTTTCTCAATGATTCTATCAGCTCTTTGATGTCCAAATAAATGTAGAAAATTGGAGTTAATTGCTGTATTTGTGTTCGGCAATGATAGCGACTGTTGTTCACCAGCTGAAAATAAACACTTCGCTTTAATTAAACATCCCTCCGGACAGACGGAATCATTATGCTTTTTACAACTCCCTTTTTCATCCTCCCTTTATTTACTGACAGTGTGCAATATTTGCCACTGGGAAAGAAGTGCAAACAAAACAGGAAATGAGGGGTGAGCGTGGTAAAGAAAAATTCTCAAAAGAAGTCCTCTGTCATCGTTGGAATTTTTTCTTCTTTTTTTTTTAAACTCCACACTTTTTCCGTGACTGAGCAGCACAATAAGTTGCAAGGGTCAGTGGTACTGAAACAAAACAGGGCCGTTCCACTTGGGCTCTGGAACAATACAAGTGACCCAATCCATTCTACTCTGTGTTTGGGCTTTATTTTAGCATTAAATGCCCAGATGCTGTGGCTTTTCTTTGGGTGAAATGACTGTGGACACCTCCTTCACATTTTCCCTTTCTGGGCCATTTTCACTTCATAAAGCTGCAGTCAATGTGTTTTGTGTGTGGTGAGGAAGGTCTGACACATACTGTGGTGGTCTCAGACGCTGTCTACATTGGTGGCTCAAGTAGTCCTAGGATTAGGCCTTTGTGTGCTGTGAAAAGGTAAAAGAAGTCACTTATTTGGGCTCAGTCAAGCTGCTGATTTCCAACCCCATTTTGGAAATAAGAGAAAGGCTTTGAAATGTGGTCTCCCCTCACTCTCTACTATAAATCACTAGTGTCCAGCAAATTCATTCGCCTTTTTTTTCCCTCCTGAAAACAACACACACAAAAACCAACAATTCAGAAATACAAAAGTCAGCCTAGAATTCATTGTCCTCGTCATTCTGACGTGAGGTGAGATTCAAGATTAGATTGGGACTTTGTTGTGTCAGTTCCCAGGCTCAAAGGGCCCTGGGTCTGGCCTGCATTCTGAGTCAGACCAGCTGAGGTGCTGGACCACAGCATCATGGGAGACCACACATACTCACACGGGAAGCTTTTGCTGGCCGGTGCTCGCCATCAAATGACCATGTGTGGTATTGCTGAGTGGCCAGTTAAGCGCACACAAATACACACGCAGGGTCACATGATGATGTTTTCCTCTGTTTCGGCTTTATTTTTCAGGAAGACAAGCACAGGTCAGTGATCCTAAGGCCGCCGCTCACCTTTCTGTGTCACAAAGGCACTGTCATAAAAACAATGCTCAAAGAGGGTTAATGGCACAGCCTATATATGTTTCCACACTGGACCATCTTCTGTGTTTCTCAGGCTAACCTGTGTAATGCCTGGAGCCAGTGCATTCTTTAGTCGCCAGCGTGGTAAAGAAGCAGAGAAAGCCGGGTGAAATCCCATCCTACAGCGTCCACGATTACGTCAGCAGTTCTCATATCCCACAAAGCCACTAAAGAGGCCTGATACACAATGTGCCACAATATAGAGACTCACACAACGATCCACCCGCCAGTGTTTCTTTAGACAATAGCTGTCTTTTCTCTGCGCTTGTGTGCGTCTTCAGCCCTTCAGTGCTTGGTTTGTCTCTGTTTCTTCTTTTGCTCTTTCTCACACGCACACAAAAGGGTTTATTGCCGTAATTTGTTTATTCCCGTCTTTATAAGGAATTAGCGTTGGCAAGAGCAGGCTGGGTCACACTTAAGTCAGCTGGTGTCTTAGTGAAAACATCCGGACAAACTGAATTTTGACTGGATAAGCAGGGCTATAAATGCAGTGCGGGTCCCAACAGTTGGTGGTGTGACTTGGTCAAGAGCCTTCACACAAAAATCCGCTGAAAGACCCCTGTACTCACCCCCTATTGTCTTGGCCTCCTCCTCTGCCCTCTCTGTGAAAATAGAGGCAACCCAGGATTTAAAGGTCAAGTCCACACAAAAGCTGACAGTTCCCAAAGCCTGAGGTGTTTTTAATTGACATTTCTGTCTTTGTCCCCTGACCATAAAGATGGAAGAGAAAGAGGCTTTTTCCCCAATATACTAAATTACTACTAAATGAGACCTGTGAAAAATAGGGCTCTGGGGTGTAACCAGGTTCCCCCAGCTTGAGGGAATCCCCTTGTTAGGCGGGTTTGGGGGGCAGTGCTGAAGGGCTGTGAAGTGCTTACTCCACCATAGAAAGGAGGGGGGAGAGGCTAAGGCACAAATCCCCACACAGAAGCGGCCTCTCTCCATAGAAAGAGATAAACCAGTTAGGGCATTGTTTATGAAGTTTCACTTTATTCCCTCCTGACAACCATTTAGACAATAACTATGGGGAAACGTCCCTCCACGAATGAGCAACAATAGTGGAGATCAGCAGCTTTTCTCAACAGCTAATACTTTGATAAAAAAAAGAGTGAAAATCTTCCTTCCTGAAAGCATTAAAGGCTGCTCCGTGAAAGACACCTGCAAACAAGAGCAGAAAGCAGCACAAACAAAAGTGCTTTGTCCAAAGGATGCTACCTTTGTCCACTCTCACAATCACATCCCATTTTTAGCTACAGCAAAAGACTAATGCGCACATATCCAGTCTGATTTTGACACGGCCTGCTCTAGATTTTATGTCTTTCACATCAAGACACAATTAGAAAAATGAGGAAAGCAGGAGAAATTCAAGTAAAAGTGCACAGCTGAAACCCATCTATGTTTTATGTCAGGACGTGGTCTACTCTCACTGTTGTTGGTTGGACCTATTGGCCCTCTACAAAAGTTATTATTTTACTTTAACCATTATTCACCTTATTATCAAAATGAGGGGAACTATAGCAGACAAAAAGCTTTTGTGCGTATATTCTTTTGTGCTTTCAGCATTTAAGATGGCTTTTGTCTACTGTGAGATGGGTATCTGCCACAAACATCATTCAGGCATTGTGGAGGGGGGATTCATTTTCAGCGCGCCTTTGTTCTATTCTTTGGCCCGAACCAAGGAGCCACGCCTGCTCCTCTACCTCGAATTGTGCAGCGAACATTCCCTTCTTTGTGGCGCTAGGTGCATGAGCTGGCTCATCTCCGCAGGGTTTCGTGGGAGATGGCTGTCACGGTGGCAGGGTGGCATTTGGTAACCTAACCTGGGCTTGCATCAGGGTGGCCCTTGGCTAGCAGGTCAATAAGACCTGTTAAGCATTAAGCGAATTGGGCTAAGAGGCGAAAGTCCAGGTGTACTCCTGTAAACACTTCATGTCAGACTTTTTCTCTTTGCCACTCGACACAATATCCTCACCTCACCCTCTCCTGACATTTCCACTATTTTCCCTTCCACATCTGACCCATCATCTTGTGGCTTTATTTCCTCTTTGGTGCCTTTCTCTCTTCCAATCACTTCCTTATTCTCCTTACACATTCTCTGAAGATGCCACTTCTGTTGTGCCACGCTGAGGGAGCCACGCCCTCAGCCTATGTGCACACTTTTATTAAATCTGTGCAGGCGCTGGGCTGCGCTGGCGGGTAATCCTACAGTAATTGTTTCCAGATTAGGGGACCCGGACCACAAAGCAGGTTTAGCCAGGCATGAAATGGCCTCCCCATGCTGCTGCGCCAGCAACCAAACCTGCCGAGGTGAGACTCACCTGGATAAAGTCCACAAACGTCCACGGAAGCAGAGAGTCCAGGTAACCGATGTCCTTCGAAAACCTGTTGAGGATTCTTCCTGAGAAAAAGCACAACACAAAAGAACAGATTAGAAAAATATCTCTATAATAGAAACAGAATTTTTCTTATATTGCCAATATTGTTACGCCATTTGTACAACAATAATAGTGCGCTTAAGCGAGCTGAAAAAATAAGCAATTCCTTGAATATTTATCATATTAAGTTTTTTACTGTTACAGGTTCAGATGTGCATATGAAACAAATCTAAACCAAATGCAGATATGCTTTATCCATTAACTACTCGGCATTCATAAAAACAATATTTTGTTAGTTTCAATTCTGTTCGTGTCTTTAGACTATTAAGCAACTGTTATCAGAGTCCCCTTAATAGAACAGAGGTTACATACAGTGTGATATCAAATGGAAAACACAGGCCTATCTAGATTAAACAATGAATCATTATTTATCTAGTGATTCATAAAGACTGTCCTACTCTTGGCTGAATACACGAGGGAACCTTTTGTTAGGGAACAAAAGGCCAACAGAAGCTGCGTACCTGCCTTTATATTCTGACTGGCAGTGTCAGTGACGTTAATTGAGTTGCCTCCAATCTGCTCGGTCGTTCATTATTTTGGCTAGTGCTCTGCAGGTGCTGTGGCAGCCCCTTATTGTTACTCCTTTAGTAACTTTGCTCCACTATTCTGATCCCACAGCACATAAGATTACACTCCAGCTGCTTTCACACACTGTGTACTGCAGGGTCACTGATAGCCAATCCCCAAAGCACACTTCCTTAAAGGCAGGCAAGACAGAAAGGCTTTTACTATCTCTGTCCCTGAAGGAAGACCCCTGGCTCTCAGAGGCAGACAACAGGTACCAGAGCAGCGGCAGCACTGCCACAGCTTGAACTCTTCTAAGGTCAAAAGACACAAACAATGTGCAGTGTCCTTAAAATAGGGCCATGATGTTTGTTAACGTATTTAGGAGAGCAGTTGTATTCCACAATGACAAATGGCTATGCACACAGTAATATCTGTCTGACGACAATGTAAATAAAGCAGTACTCACAAAATGTAGGGTGCAACCTCTGATAGAGTTAAACAAGCCAATTCAAGCATGCAGATGAGTTTATCTAGGCTCACAGAATACGCCATGGAACAGGGTGTGACTTGGTAAAAGAAAAGAGAAAGGAAACACTGGGCAACATGGTGGCAGAATGTGGTGGCATGGCACTCTGGAGGCGTGGTGGAGCCATGGCACGGCTGACCTAAAACTTGCCCCCGAGCCTCTTAGTCAGTCCTACGGAGGTGGGCCCTGTAATCACCTCTCTCCACGGCCGTAAGCAGCTTACAGCTTTATCCAAAATGCCGCTCCTGCCTAAAAACATGCATGCAGACGAGGCCGGGCTCCCTATAACAGCCATTGCATAAACCCAGCCAGAGCATTATTCCCCGCAACAACCCAGCAATGCTCCAAATCAGCACTGATTCAAAGTCAAGTGGCGTAAGCATGTTGTACACTTGGAGGCAGACTAATCTTATTCACAGTGTGAGTGCCCCTTTAGCATACAGACATCCCGAGGGGAGGGTTCAAGCAAGGGGGTAGAGCGCTTACTATACCAATGCAGAATATCGCTGCTTTAGTCTGGGAATAAGGGGGGAGTACTTGTCAAACTGTGTTTGTGAAAGCTCCAATAATATTTTACGTAATTTTACTGTCTAAGCCATAGATGACCCAAATTCATGCATATCTGACAAACAATGCCAATAAGAAAAGGATAGGTTTCTCTGGGTTACATCATACAATGGTTAGAGGGTGCTAGAGCAGAGAACATCAGTCAGCTATCAGCTGTTTGACAAGCGGCTCAGTTAACACAGAGTTTCAGAGGGGATGAAGTAAAGAGCCTTCTCCATCCTGCACAGACTATAGAGGGGATACATTACAGTGATGCAGTTACACAAAGACATTCACTGCATGGAAATGCCTATGAGGTAAGATCGGTGTGGGACAATGGCTTCAATCACTCTGGGTGGTTGTCAACAATATCACCTATTGTGTACAGAGGGGTATAGACGTTTCAGGATATCAGCAGCATTAGTATCAAACAATTTCTCATGCTTTAAGACTCCAGGGGTGATTTGCACCACTTTTCAGGCTCAGGAAATATCAAGCCCTCCCAACTAAGGTGGCCTCTTAGGTGGAGATATTAGGTGAGAAGGGCCCCCAATCACACTTAAAGAAGTGGAACAGTGGGGTCCGGCTAGAGCGGGGCGTGTGGCAAATCGCTGTTCCCTGTAAACATCAAGATAAGGAGACGACTCAGAGCCGCTCCATGTGTGGGCCCCAGTGCAGTTGGAGGGGCCCTTCAGTGAGACAAGTGTGATAATGAAGAAATACTAGGGAGGGGGCTGCCAAGGCTGGAGGTGGCACGGCTCACCTGCACTTCCATGAAGGGCCCGGAGGCCTGGGGCAGCCTCCCACCGCCGGCGCCTTGCTGCCAATACTAATACATTCTAAATCCATTCTCTTCGCTCACACCGCCAGGCTCCTGCAATCTCCTCTCCTTCCCTTTCATGCAATTAAATAGTGGAAGTGCAGAGCGAGGGGGAGCCCTATCAGCCATACTGCACACACACACACAGCTCCATCTCCACATTCAATTTACACACTTCGATATCATCATCCTCTCTGCAGTACTTCCTTCACTTCACTCCTAACACTCTTGCATCCCAGACCTGAAATACAGACGTTAAAAACATTGCCTCTGTGGACACAATTAGAATCTCACATCAGTGACTACAGAAGATCTAATGTTCACTGCGTCAACACCAACACCCAGCTCTGAGATGGCCCACTATGCTGATGGGAGACAGGGCTGTGGATGTGTGTCTGTGCATGTGTTGACTGAAACTCCACTCCTCGACTGTGCTGATGAGCTGAAGCCCTGGCCTGCAGTCTCTGAGGGGATTAGCCCACTCAATGACACTAAATTACAGGGATCAACATCAGCTCAACACATCCACCGCTGTCTGTGCTGCTCTAAATGGATCACATTTGGATGAACAGCTGCAATAAGACTGTACACATTACTCAAATGGGGCAACATGAATATTTAAAGCCATTTAAAATAATAAAACGGAGGAAACAGCTGCTTGTGTTTTCTGTCATCTCTAAAATTATCAAAGAGTACTGTCACAACGCGAAAAAGAGTTTTAATCACCGAAAGCACCAACTTGGAAATCAACTATGTCTGCGCAGCACAAAAGATAACACAGTCACAGATTTAAATGGCGCAGTGGTATTCAGTGGCAGATACAGAAGAGCCACAATACCTCTCCGTCAATCATAATTCACCACAGCTGTACTCCATTGTTATAAACCACATTCACAGAATAACAAATAAGACCTTTGTGCAGCGACGCTTGAAATGGTAACCTTTAAATCTGAGGACGGCTATCAAACACCGGGCCTGTTCAGCAGCAGCAGCAGAAACAGCAGCAGCAGCAGCGCACCTATCACTTACACATGTAAACAGCTGTCAAATCCTTAACAGCACATGTGCACACAGTTACAAATCACTCACACTTACGACAAGACAGTAGTGAATGTGAACGCTGTGATGGAAGTGGCAGGGCGGTTTTTTTTAAAGAACAAAAGTGTTTAGACAGAAAGAAAACATTAGGAAGGGAAGAAGAGGAGCAGACAACAGCTGCTTTTGTCGTGATGCTTTTTTACTCGAGGTAATAAATTAATTAAAAATACATAACAAAAGGGGGGAGGGGGGTAAAATATAAGTATTTATTTATACAGTGCAAATAAAAATACTGATATATATTTTCTTAATTTATTGCTGACTGAATGGAGGAAAAAGGAAACGCAGACTCCGGGATAGTTGTGTGTGTGTGTGTAAATCCAGTCAAACACAGTGTTGTTTGCCAGACTGGCAACCGAGCTGTAATGACTGGACTGGTCACACAATGGTTACTGATAGCAGCACAACAGCGATCAGATAGCAGTGTCTGTTAAGCCTCTCCTTTGCTGCGCTATTAAACAGATTATTACATTATTCAAAGTGTTTGTTCTCCTCCTGTGCATAGATTACCGAGCAAGGCACACCCAGATAAGCTGCCAGGTAGTCCAATGCATAACACAACGGCGGCAGTAAAAACAAAAGTCAAAGATTAAGACACGCGGTGTTTGCTCCAAACACAGCTTTGCAAAGAAAAGCTTTGTCGCTACACCCACTTCTAATGCTAGCAGAAACCACAAGCTCCTGAACACCCTCAAATCATATTTAGACTTGTGTTACCAGCTTATTATGACTCATTATACAGATACAAGTTCCCCTTCTTGTTGAGAATTCCCACCCAAGCTGATTGTGTTGTACACGCATGTCACTGTGAGGAGATTAGGCAGAGTAATTATCTACTGACGGGTGAACAATGCTCCAGAAAAATTAAAGTTATCAAAGTGGGCCACTTGACAGTTGACTTTGGATGTGAATGACAGATTTTAGTGACATTACTTCACCTAATTAAAACAGGTCTTTAATTAATGCACTAATATTATGGAGATAAATTATGGAGAAGAGGGGAAAAAAACTGCAGCTAATTTAAGCAAATCTTGAATTATCCACTCACATTCATTGATGCCTATTAAAAAAAATAAATAAAAAAGAACTGCTTCCCTCCCTGAGTAAAGTCAGACACGTTTGGAGTGTTTGCTCACTTTTAAAATTACGTCCATCTGCCAGCTTCAGTGACCCAGCAGCTCCAGCCTACAAAGCTAATGAAATAATCGACATTTCTGATACAGCGCGCAAGGCAAATATGTCTCTATTTACACTTCTTTATAATCCACACGCAACACCGTCCGAGATCTACTGCAAACACCATTTATTCAGTCTGATTGTTTGCTGTTTTTGTTCAGGCTCACAATAAAATAGATAGCACTCTCTTTGCAGGTTCTAAGTACATTATGGCTAAAAAATGAAGTCATATCGCCACCGTTTTGACACAATTAACATCTTGCTTGCACAGTCTTTACCTGCCAGCAGTGACTTTTACAATCATTTCATTTTAAACTAAATTTCAGTTCTTTATTATTATCATACATCTTAGATAAATATTAATGAGTTTTTAATATTGTTTATTCACATTAAATAAAACATGACCGTTTAAAAACCTAACATGGGAAAAACATCTTAATTAAGAAGATTAAAAAATTAATTAAAAATAAAAAACAATACATGAATGTATAAATTATTACATCATAAGAAACCTGATAGCCATGACAAATTATAGAGGATAAAGAAAAGTATTTGAATGTTTGTAAGTGGATGAAAACATGACAAAGTAAGGAGCAGTCTGCTCTCTAGTGGCCAGATGTTCCAGCAACGACTGGATCCAGGTCCTTCTGGATGTAAACATCTCAAATCACTGACCATGCTGTAAAAAAGGCTCTGTCATTAAAATGTGAACGCGAAAGGCTGGTGAGCCACTTACCAATTGGATTGATATCAAAAAAATGTATTGGCGTCCGGAGGATGGCGTTAAACATGTTGTTGTGAAGGGTCTGGGCCGAGCTCACCAGGACATTGAAGAAGACCAGACTGCGTACGAAGCCAAACACAACTGAAGTGGCTGTTAAACCTGACAAAAATACAAAAACTAACATCAGCACACTATAGTGCTTGTTCTGTGATTAGCTATGCATTTCAAGTGTCATTGTTGAGCATACCGTACACACAAAAACACTTTTTTTTCCTCTTCATTTGTGATTTTTTTTTTTTTCATTTACTTGAATGCTGATTTACCACTGTGAGCACAAAGCCTGAGCGAGTGAAGAGGCTGAGAGTCACGAGGAGGCAATCGGAGCAATCCAACGGCAGAGAACAAGAAAGGCACTGCTATCTCGCTGTACAGCTGAGGCCCGTGTACACATACACTGGGCCTTGAAGGCCTTGGGCTACAGCCAAAGAACTGTGGATCTGTTCATTGAATGGCTGCGGTATTCAGAGATTCAGGAGTACACAAAAAGCAATATGCGCTCAGTGAGCTTCACCTGCGTAAACACCTAGGTACAGGTCAAGGTCCAGCTGCCGAGGGAAGCTGCCATTGAGGTGCTCGGTCACACTGATGTGCTTCTGTTCAGAGGCCCTGTCAAGTCAAGTCACAAAAGAAACAAAAATCCACAAGGACAAATAAACACAACAAAGGAAGAAAGCTGCAACATGAAGGCACTACACAACACACATTCCTCCCATCTTGAAGCACAAGGTCAGTTTCAACAAGTGACAGATAAAGTCAAGAAAGACAGTTTTGTTCACTTATCTTCTATTAAACCATTTTCAGTCCAAGTAAATGCGCCCACTTGGCTTACAAATCCCGTTATTTTATTTTTTTTTAATTACTTAATGTATTTATTTTTGCAAGAAGACAAATCCTCACCAGCACGCAAGCCACCAGTCCTGCAGAACAAATGTAACCTACAAAATAAAACAAAACATAGATGTTTTTAGGTCAAACATTAAGAAAACAACAAAACTGCTTATGTCACTACAAATAATCTTATGTTAAAAATTAACAATCCTTTGTATTTTTGCAATAATGATAGAAAGTAAAAAGCAAACTCACATGTGCAAGGGCATTCAATAAAATGAGGACCAAGAGCACCAGGAAGTTAGCACCTGCCATGAAATATTTCACATACATATGCAGGCCGACGTTTCCTTCAAAGCGGCTTTCCTCCTTTGTTGGTTGCACTACCTAGAAATAGACACTAGTGTCAATTCCAGTCATCTAGCAACACTTCAAAGCAGGCTGTAGTGAACGGTAAGAGGGAAAAGTGAGCTTCTTCTGCACTCTAGTGGCTGAAAGGATGCACAGCAGGCAGGCACAAGATGAGTTTAATACGTACCTGCTTAAAAACTTGATCGTTTTTTTCCCATTAAAATCTAATGCTTTACATACACCTACCATTGCAAGTGGCTCTGTTCCCTCAATCAAAGAGTAACGAGAGGAAGAAAGGGAAGACATAGATGAGTTGTCAGAGAGTGCGTGGGGGAGGCCGGAGACGGTGCCTGAGAGAGGAGTGGTGTTCTGCCTCTGCTCATCCTGGTCCTTATCCTCCTTGAGCAGAGAGGTGAAATCTAGTCCAGAGCCCTGCAACTCACTGTAGGTCCCTCGGGCCACCATCTGGCCCTGAGAGAAAAGAAATGCAGTTAATAACGGCATAGCTCATTTATATCGTCATAAAAATTCTGTAGGCAACATAAAATGTAGGCTCAAGAAAATGTACTACTGCTACTATTACCAATAACAAACTCTTAGACAAGGAAATTAACAGTTTTGGCATTTTAACTTAATTTTAACTTATTTTCCTCTAAGTCAAAAAATGGAGCAGAAGTTCATTTTTTTAGGTTGATTTTATTTTTTCTTTGTTTTGAAACATAATAATTTGGGGTATAGAGCTGTTGAAGTTGAACAACTCAGAGATTTTTGCTACTGACCCTGTTGCACATGTTCATCTGGGAGTTCCTTTGCTATAGAGGACAGTAATTAAATCAAGTGTGTAAACTGACTGGCTAAAATTTGCAAAACACAATTTACAGCTAATTGTGCTGATATTTAACACCAAAAAAAGCATGTCATACTTTTTGCGCTTGATACTGACATGAACTTATTCCCCCTGTGGTTAGAAAACAGCCCAACTTTTATAAATCACCCAAAAAATGAAACACAAATGCTATTTTGCCCTGTTTACTAAATCTGGCCCTAAATGCGCTGACACCCTGCCATGTGACTGGATTATTAGATGTTTGCATTCATGAGAAGTTAAATAAGTGCACCTAATAAAGTTGCTGATATTTTATATTTTAAATCAACACTCAAGCTCTCACCTCCTTTAAGACGACGATCTGATCGGCAGCCTTCAGATACTGTAGCTGATGAGTAACCAGGATACGAGGCTTCTTCCTCAGAAGTCCACAAATACACCTGCGGAGAAGAAATAACATGAAAAACTGCCAACTTCTTTTCACAAATAACAGTAAGATGCTGGCAACAGGACTTACTCCTCAAAGAGGTGCCGGCCCACCTCAGCATCCACAGCACTGAGAGGGTCATCAAGCAAATAGATATCTGCATCCTGGTACACTGCTCTAAAAAGACACACACACAGACTTTATCTCTGTCACTGTTACCAAATAAGCCAGCATATTTCTGTATTGTTATCCAGCACACCTTGCTAAGCTGACCCTTGCCTTCTGTCCTCCGCTGAGGTTGGCCCCTCTGTCCCCGACGATCGCCAAGTCGCCACCTGGCAGCAGGTCCATGTCCTGATCAGGGTACAAATGTAACTTTTCCAAACATTCCCATTTGCACCAGTACTGCAAGCCAAAATAGCTCTAACTTTGCTACTAGACTGTATTATTGACAAGCATGCTTCAAGGTGATTCTCACTCTCTTTAGGGCACAGGCTCTCAGTACTCTATCATACTTCTTGAGGTTGAGCTCCTTGCCAAAAAGGATGTTGCTTCGAATTGTACCGGGTAAAATCCATGGTTGCTGAGAAGTGTATGTAAGCTCTCCTTTGACTTTGATAACACCACTTTCCTGACTCAGTTCTCCCAGTATGGCACTGAGGAGCGAGGACTGAAATGCACAAACAAAAAATTTGGTTTAAACTGCAATTTTTACATTTTGGCAAATACCTTTAAAATCGCTTTCTTGCTTAGAGAACTCAGCATGGAACTGAAGCCTAGAGGCCAAGCAAACCTTTTAGTATGTATGTATTAAATAAGCATCATATACTAAAAAGGAAATTTTAGAGGCAGGGTTGCTGCTATGAAATTGGTGGTAAAAGCATCAGATTTTCAGTTAGAAGTATTTAGAGTTACCTAACCCATGTCGGGTTCATGGTCATGTGTGTGCTTCACTAAATCTGAAACTTGACAACAGACCTGACCTTTCCAGCTCCAACAGGTCCAATTACTGCCAGGAGCTGCTCCGATCTCACTGCGAAAGACACGTTCTGCAAAGTTGGAGATTCGAGAGTCTGTAAGAAAAAGTAAGCCAGTTTGAACATCAGTGTGTAGTAAATACACAACAATTTATTTAATCCTTGGTTCACCTACTATACATAGCTCAAAACCACAAATTTGTCTCACAAGCTTCACAGCTGGTGTAGCATAGTGCATAATACTAGCTATGCCTCCAGGGGTCAAAAGATTGCATGCGATACATATTTAGGATAAGAGGGAAAGACGCATTTCCCAAAATGTTTCCTACCTTATTCCAGTAGCATATTAAGTCCTGAATTTTCACCATGCAGTCCTTCTTCTCTGCCACAGGAAGTCCTAGATGCTGAGGAGCAACTTCATCCAGCAGAAGAAATTGCTTACAAGAATAGTAGATTATTTGTTTTAGTTTTTATACAAAGTAATCAGCACACACTACTGGAAAATATATAGCCTCTAACTGTAATATATTTACTTTAATCCTTTCTATGCTGATGAGAGACTCAGAGACCTTCTCTATGGCACAGGGAAAAAAGAGCGTGATGGTGAGTCGCACTGCCCCGTAGAGGGAAACTGCCATGAACACTCTGCTGGCAGACAACGTGTTCCCTGTCAGTACGTAAACGCAGACGGTGACGAAGATGATGACCTTGCTGGCCGCAAAGAAAGACGCCATGTTCAGGCCACGCAGGTAAGAGCTTTTCATGATCTTGGAGATTTCCATTCTGTAGAAAACAAAAGAGGATGGCAGTGTTTGGCACAGTTTTCATTTTATTGCACTTTACAGTAATCTTCCTTCTAACTCACTCTAATATTCATATTACAAAATCTGGAACACGTAATAATTTTACAATATCACAACTGAACCTCTACAGGTAGACATTTGGAGGCTGAATCTGTATATTGCTAGATCAGCTGTACCTTCTGACCTCATCCACCAGCGCACCAAAAGGCTTCTCCCACCCGTACATCTTTATAACTCGGATCCCAGAAATGACTTCACTCATTGTGCGAATTCTCTCATCTGTTAAGACTGCTGTTTCAGCCCTGAGACAAAAACTGAAACTATGGAATCGACGCAACACAACAGTACATGTATGGTATATTTAATGAATCTGACAAAAGACTTCAAACCTGAGTCTTGAGAACAAACGTCCAAACATGGTCTGTACTGGCATCATAAAGAAGAAGACAGCCATTCCCGCGAGACACGACGGGCCGATCGCATACAACAGCAATATTATCACAGACGCTGCTTGCAGGGGGCCGATCCACAGAAAGTGCAAGTATAATGTGACCTGTAAGAAAAGCATAAGCAGCAATATTGCAAAGGTAAAGAGCGTAAGGTCATTTATAATACAAGTCAAAAGAAAAACGTTAACTCAAAGACACAAGAGACACAGACCTACAAAGGCCATAACACTATAGCTTTCAGGAAGGTAGGATTTAAACTGGAAACTGAGTGCAGATATTTTCATTCACCTCATCAAACTTGTTGACATCATTGGATAAGAGGTTCACAATCTGTCCTGTAGTCGTTTTAGCCAGTGCTGAGCTGTTAAGACACAGAGCCTTTGCAGAACAAAGGTG